>NC_056731.1:543213612-543459209 GCF_019279795.1 Protopterus annectens
TGTCTGATCAGATAAGACCTTCCTCATGATGTCAAAGGCACCGGTGCCCCGACCCGAAGATCCGACCCGATCCGAAGAAGGAGGTTGTTTCTCCAGAATCGGAACCATGGGCTCCGACACCGAGGACGGATCTGAACTGATCTGAGCCGAGGCACCGAGGGGAAGAATCGGAACCGATATCTCGGTTTGACTACCCCCCCCGGAACCTAGGAAAGATCTTCGGCTCCGAGACTCTCCGGCTGGTTCCAAAGGAGTCGAGGTCAACGAAGCCGATAGCACTACTGGAGGCTTCAGCACCGAGGGCTCTACAATCATCGGTTCTTCGATTCCTAGCTCCGATGACTCGACGGGTCTCGGAGGAGGAAGTATTGAGGGAACAGGAATAGTCTCGAGTTTCGAAACCAGCGGGGACGAAACCTCGATTAATTTGGACAAAGCCGAGTTCTCCATAAGCTTCTGCACCACCCGGTCCACATCGGAGTCGGAAAGGGGCCTCAAAGAACGGGTCAAAGGGATCGAAGCCGCCACTGAGCGAAGGATAGCAGACGGTGGTACCTCTGACACTGGCTCCAAGACCTGAGCCTCGGTCAGAGATAAGCGCTTGACACCTGGCACCGAGATCATAGGAGCCGACGTCCGAATCTGAAAAGAGGTGCTTGGAGCCGATGACTTGGGCTCTGACACTCTTGAAGACTTCGACCCCTTTGAAGACTTGGATACCTGTTCAGCCTTGTCCAGGGCCTCTTGAAAATTGGGTTTAAGCAACCCTCTGTCAACCAACTTCCTGCGTCTTTCCAGCATGACCCTCCCACTAAAGGAATGACAAATGGAACAGTCTTCCTGCAAGTGGAGAGGGCCAAGACAGTAGACGCAGGATGAGTGGTTGTCAGTAATGGACATCTTCTGTCCGCACTGACACCTTTTAAAGCCAGATTTGGCTTTCTCTGACATTTTGAAAAAAATCCAAAAAACACAGCACACTTAAGAAAAAAAACACTATATAATGCTAAGTGCAATAATTTTAAAAGTTTGGAGTAATAATCAACAATTTAAATCTAACCTAATATATATATATAAAAATCCAAAACACACAGCACACTATGATATATATATATATATATATATATATATATATATATATATATATATATATATATATATATATAGAATAAAAAAGAGAAAGTTAAGGCAAAAATTTTTTAAAATACTGTCAATCCTGACAGAAAAAACCCGCAGGCCTTAACTAGAGAAAATTTAGACTAACTAATCTAGTCTAAATACTCACAGATAACACCCTATACTATATTACTTATTTAAACACTAAGATATGACTATAAATCTGTAGAAAAGGGAAATATATATCAAGAAAGTAGAAAAAAATATACTGGCCCGAGCCTCTCAATGCGATCTGCTGCTAGCGGCAAACTAGATCTGAGGGTAAGCACCTGAGGATCATGGGATATTACTGTGCCTCGAGCTTTCTCGAAGATTCGGAGCTGGTGATGCGGCCAACTCGGAGCCGAGGATCGGCTCCGAACCCGTGTGTAAGAACAAACGGCGAGATTAACAATTTCACATCTGTAGTTTTACCTGTGAAGAGTTTGCCTGCTTTTGGTCACCATTGTGTTGCTAAGGATTTGTTTATTGGATAAAATCTGATGAACTGGAGAGGAAAGCCTGGTCTGTCTAGCCATTATTGTAATTGCAGAAACCATGAGGCCTTGAATGCCCAGATGAATCATTCCAGATGGGTGTGATAGGAGATCTGGACTGCGGTCCAGTTTCCAAGGTGGACATAGAAGATGAGGCCATAGGAATGGGAAGCACACCTGCTAAGGCCAGAAGGGAACAATGAGGATTACCTTGCCCTTCAACCATTGTGCTTGCTGGAGAAATTTGGGTATTAAGGGAAGGTGAGGATAAGCATACAGGAGACCAGGGAGGCCAAACATGGACTACAGCATCTCTCCCTGACAGGGAACTAGGGCAAAGAACCTACTGCATTTATTTGTTGATTGAAGAGGCAAAGAAATTGCAGCAAGGTTGACCACAGCAATGAAATATCATTTTTGTTACTACACGATTAAGAGACCACTCATGCAACACCAGGATGGATCTGGTGAGCATGTCAGCTAAGAAGCTGGATAGATAAACAGGCATCTATGACAAATCTCATTGGACTGAATCCACCAATGTAGGGAATCTTTGTAGGCTTGTAAAATCTTTATTGGATACTTTAACAGATGATGATACATTGAACATTATACTGATAGGGTCCACTGGAGAATCCTCATGTGAAAGTGAACCATGGGTAATGGGGTGATTGCTGCAGCCACTGAACCTAAGGTTTGAACAACCAGTCTCGCATGAGGCTGGGGATAGTCTAGAATCTGTCTGACATGCAATCTTAGGGAATGAATTCTGCTCTGAGGTTCAGGCGAGCTCCTATAAACTCCAAGACTTGAACTGGTTGAAGTTGGGACTTGGAAAGATTTACTGTGACCCCTAGGAATGGACAAAACTGGAGCAAGTAATCCCAGCCCTTCTCTAGGAGATGCTTTATTGGTGTGGAAAGGAGACAGTCATCCAAATAAGGAAAAAGTCTTAGGTCCTCTGATTTCTTTGGCACTAAAAAGAACCTTGAGTAAATTCTGCATCATGCTTGATCTGGATTGATCTTTTGTAGGACTCATTTTTCTAGCAGCTTTTGGATTTGTAATGCTGCTAATTCCCTCTGACTGCATGGAACATCAGGGAGATGTCTATTTTCTGAGAAGTCTTGGAACAGGGAATGAATTATCCTCTGGATATGATCCTTTGCACCCAAGTTTCTCCTGTGACGGCTGTACAGGCATTTGGGTCCAAGGAAAAGTGTCCCTTGACTGTCTCCAGAGAAGAACAGTTGGGCAACCTTTCAGGCATGCTGAAAGGGCCTGTCCGAGAAAGAATCTCAAGACTCTTGGTTCTGTGGACCCTCTCTGCCATGAGGATAGCATCTTCTGTTAATATTTCTCCCTCTGCCTCTGGAAGAAAAATCCCCTTTGTGAGTCCTGAAAAGGTCCTTGAAATTTTTGGAACCATGTCTTCTTTCCACCAAGCTGATTCCTAGAGAAAGATCTTTGTGGGGTACAGCAATGGATTCCAACAGCAGACAAGGGAAAGTGTGTTCATAACCGTGGGCCCAAACAGGAAAGATCCATCAAAATGAGCATTGATGAAAGACGATTTACAGGGCTCCACAAAATCATACAGTCTCATCCAGGCATGTATCTTTATGGCTATGCCTGAACCAGCAGCCCATAAGGAACCTTCAGCAGTGTGAGATATTAACCTCATGGACGCACTGGATATAGACTGTAGGGTGGCCAGTTGGGAGGAATAAGTTTTCCCTTCCTCTGCTGACACAGACCCTGGGGTAGACTTAGAGACAAGGCCTATAAGGTCATCTGCCAGGGGCTAACACAAGATTTAAATGGGCCAGATTTGAAGGTTTCCAGAAACACCAATTCCTCTTGGGAAGGGCTTGGGAGGCCCAACCACCTTTTTGGTGCAGGATCTCTAAAATGTCTCCAAAGGAGACTTCCTCAGGTGGGAACCTAGGGGACCCTTCCCCCTCATCAAAATCAGTGTCCTTTGTTAAAGATTCCTATGGGAAATCTAAGTGGCTCCTCTTGCACGTTCTCTTCTGGTGGACCTCTTCAGTGGAGTGTTCTGAAGAGGTATTGGAACAGATGGGGAGTTGGCTACCCCTGTGGAAAAGAGTAACAAGACGTAAAGCTCAAATCTGTTGGGGGAACAGGTACAGGATCTGAGGAAGTGAGAGGAGAAGATTCCCTGGGATGGGAGAAAACCCTCTCTACTACCTCAAAGGCAGAGTGTCTAGGAGAAGTAGAAACCAACCTTGCTGGAGCAGAAGCTCTCAGCTCAGCCAGTTCTCCACTCCTTCCACATCTCTCCTCCAAGGAGGGAGTTGGACCCAGGCTGTCCAGTACTGAGTCTCCAAGGGGAAGTGATGCCTCGGAAAACCTCGAAGTTGAAGTCAAACCCCCCCATGATCTGGTGCTGACGCTTTAGTTCTGAGACTCATCCTGCTGAGTGGAGATTGGTGCCACACAAATCAGGGACAAAGTCGGAGCTGAAGAAGAAGGTGGTATCTTCAGATCTGATGGCTCCAAAACCATGGGTTAGATCAGAGAAAGAGTTACTATGGGGTGTGAAGGTGGGTGAAGCCTCATGGATCTGATGGGAGATGGAAACAGCAAAACCCACATCTGGATTTGTGCTGTAAACATTTCCTCATCATTCTGTCCGCATCTGCCTTGGAAAGTCTATGAGAGGACCCAAATGAGAAAACTGTGAAGGAGAGCAGGACAACTTCCTAGGAGTCTCCTATAAAAATGGAGACCTAAGTCTAGGAAATACTGGTTCCAGAGAAAATCTAGGGTTCCAGATCCAAGGAGACTTAACCACAGAGGTTGTCAGATCCAACACTTTTTTGACTTTGGAGGGAGGCTCCAAACTCAGAACAGATGCAGTAGACCATGTAGGAGAGTGCTTCCTGCGCTCCCTGGACTTCAGTGACCTTTGCTTTTTTGTGAAGGTTTGAGCCCCAGAAGTAGAAGTGGTAGAGGAAAGCAAAACTGGCAAAAAGCCCTTTAGGACCAACTGATTCCACCTGCCAATGATTGCCCTCAAATTAAAGCTGGCACAGATTTCACAAGACACCGTCAAAAGAGAAGGCACTTCTTGTAGGCATCAGAATCGGGTAGTTTATGCCTATAGGAAGTGCACTTTTTAAAATGCTTGTCAGTTATACCAATGATCAAACACTAGCCAACAACAGTAATCAAAAAAAAAGAGAAGAGAGAAACTCTACAAGATATTGTACACAAAGATTTTTGTTTTTATATATTATGGAAATGAAGTAGGAAAATAAAGATTAACTACCAACAATGGAAGAAAGAATACCTAAAAGATATAGACAGAAGGCCTCCTAGTACTAACAATGGTATGAAAAATTACCTAAAAGGTATCCTGAAGGTAAAGAAAAGTAAAGGGAGGACGACTAAATAGATATGAATAGTAAATATAAGGAACAGAAGAGAAAATAAATTCTATTTTTACTCACAATACCTAATAAGGCACCCTAGAACTCAAGAAAACGCAATCCAATCCAGTCATTAGAGTGGCAAATGAGATCTGAGGTAATCTGGTAAGTATGGGGCATTATGGGTAAAGGGAGGAGCTCAAAAGTTGGACCCAAGAATCTAAAAAGATTGTCTGAGTCGGATCTGAGATCTATACGTTGAAGAATGAATGAAAAAGACAACATCAGATCATTCGATCACTGAAATTGCAAAGTACTGTAAGGGTGCTGTATTTAGAGTCGAAGCCATGCTGGCATTATTATAGTATGTTGTATGTATCCATGTGTAGGATTTGTTGGTAAATTATCTTCTCTTAGATTTTGGACAGGGCAGATGCTGGCATCATGACAACTGCAACTCCAGTGGAAACCACCGAAAGGGGAGCAATAACAGTATGTTTAAAACTGTATACTAATGCCAGCTGAAAGGGTTAGATAAAATATATAGGCTAAGTGCTAGGATAAAACTGGGTTGCCAAGTTTCATACTACAGGAATTTTAATTACAACAGTCTGAACTCCTTTATGATGACTAATTCTAAAGTGGAACAAGGGTAGTATAATAAATTAAGTGCAGTTTTTACAGTATGTTGATTTAAGTTGGGGAAATAAAATATTGGTTTCTATGGAGCAAAATTAAATCCTTAATGGCCTTTGAATGAGGTGAAATTTTATTTGCAATATTTTCATTGTTTTGCAAAACATTTTTCCATCCATGTTTTGGAACTGTTAACTGCTTCTTGAACTAAATGCTGTAACATATTCCTACATCTGTAAATATATCTATCTATATCTATCTGTATCTATCTGCATATACATATATATATATATATATATATATATATATATATATATATATATATATATATTTTTTTTTTTTTGCTTTTTAGCATATTTTTGTATCTGTAAATATGTTTTGTTTATTTCTAACGTGATCCTATTCACCTGGGCTGTACCTGCAAATGGTCCGCTGAGATCAGTGCACTAACCTGCTAGACAAATAAATAAATAAACTTTGAGGGATTAAGATGGAGAACTGTTTGCACCTTACAAATGCAATAGTTATTATTCTGCCTGTAGATCTAAAGTGAAGGTAATGACACATTTAGATGTACTAGTTAAATAATAAAATGACAAGATATATTCCAGTAATAAAATTATCAAGTGACAACAGAATCCACTACATTGGCAGTCTTCCAAGGTAAAGAAACACACTATATAGCATGTGCTGTAAACAATAAAAAGTTCATAAGTCAATAAACAACAAGGCAGAGTTAAATTAAGCAAATTCTTCCAGTAGATAAGACTATAGGGTTTAACAATGATGTGTTTCAATCTACATTAAGATTCTTTTGATGAAGTCTTTCACTGAATGTTCTTCCCTTACAGATACTTCCACCAAAGTAGTAGCTTTTATGCTTGTGATAACACCTACGTTGCATTGTAATCTCTAATGTGTACCTGCAGTCCTGTTTTAAGATGAAGAATATCTTGTTTTAAGGTAAAACTACAGGTAGTTTTAAGGAGAATATAACTTTATTTAGGTGCATTAGCTGAAAACACTGTCCTCTTGGGTATGGATAACTTTGCAAGACATGACCTCTGTTCTTCTTCCTTTGTCTCTTTCTGAGTATGTATAGGGGTAAAGCGTTTTAATAGTTTTCAAGCTTTCTTTTGGGTTGCTACAATGACAGTCTATTAAAATGCATAGGGGAATATTTCTGTATTGTATTTTTTTATTTTGGAGTAGGTTGCTATTACATGTGTATGTGTTACAATCCATCCTTGTGCACATCTCCCTTTAATGCCATTTGTGTACACACCTAGTGAAGGTAACAGTATCTATATTTTTATGGGCAAGGTAGTGTATATGTCTTACTTTGCATGTACTTTATCACGTTAACATCCACCAAACTTTGTGATTTATTGTGAGCTGTTTTGTATATTTCAATATTTTACAGTTCTAATTCCAGCACTCACAAATGGCAGCCCATCTGTGTTCTAGGCCCAGATTTGTAGGTGCCACTGTTCTGGATTTTGAAATCTCAGTAGGGAGACTTGTTGGCTAAGCTGTCTTTAATGGAAGCCAAGAACAAATGCTGCTTTCAGTCACCTTAGTCTTACAGGAAATGGCCAGTCCTTGATGGGTGTTAAAATATTATAGGGTTAGCACTGTGCAGCTATAAGGTTCTGCTCAGTGAATACAAGTTGTCAGTCAGTGTTAAAAATTTATCTCTATAGTTTGATGAGAATATATTAATACAGACATGATCAATCAAGAAAGTTAACGAAAGAAGAAGAGGAGGAAACAAGGGGAAATATTTATTATAAATCATAAAATATTAGCAGTGTAATGATCATAGTTACTATGACATTAAGATTGTTTTATCTGTCATGCTTGTTCCACAGAGCTTAACCTTACACTTTCTTCAATTTCAATATAGCTCCATGAGTGAAGTCTGAAGCATCTGTTATAACAGACTGAAAAGTAGGTAGAAGGGAGTATGGAAGAACTGGGTTGAGAGAAAACTTGTCTAACACCAGAAAACCTCCCTTCTCATAAACCCCATTAATAGAAATGGAAAAGAAAACCATTGTTGACACTGACACCAGACTGACCTGAGGTACCATTGAATTTTAATCATGTGAAGTCTGACTGAGAAAATTATGGTTATCATAGAAGCCATATAACCCAAAACCTTGCAAAAGCTCAGAAAGAATTATTTGTCCAGAAGAAGAAAAGCTCATTCTAGTGAAGCCAGAAGACATCTCTGAAAAAACTATTTTGTTTGAAGGGATGAGAGATGATTTCTATAAGTTCACTTAAAACTCCAGAATGAGGAATTACTGGTGCCAGATACTTTGTAAATACCTTTGGTGCAGCAGGTAGATGGAAGGATAAGACAGAGAATTGATAATATAAGCCAAATACAGAAAATCTTAAGAAACAACTAAATATTTGCCAATAGGAATGTGATGGTAAGCATCGTTTAAGTCTAACATTACCAATAAACTGGTATTCGAAAGAGAGGTAACAGTGTTTGATAGGATAAAATTTTGAACTTTGAGACCTCATGGATGACGTTGCAAAAGATTGAGAAAGGAGAGGTCTAGAATTGTCTCTAAGTTCTACCTTTCTTTGGCACAAGAAAAATACTTGAATTAAAATCTTTACACAACTGATGTAAGCACAATAGTTCTCTGACTCCCTGAAAAAAATGAAGTACAAGGATAAGGATATGAGACAGTCCATGAAGGACATGTGGTCTACAGCATGTATTCTTTTGTGAGAAACCTCTGTGGATGCTCCATTTGTTGCATGGGCCTGGTCAGGTACTGAAAGGGGCATTGTACTAAATTATTGGTCTAATGAGGAGAAAGTACAATGTGAAGATGACATCTCTGGGCATAGATTTCATGCTCTTGTTTATAATTTGTGCAAGGTAGAACAAATTCCTTACCACAGGAGACCCATGATAGTCAAAGGCCAAGTCACTAAAGTCACTATCTACATTTGTTCCCAAATCCCTGACCACAGGTTCAATTCTCTGTGGTATATTATCAATGTAGTAATTTCCAGGGGTGGTTGTCTTTCTACAAGATACTATTATGCATTGTTTGGCATTGAGTTTTAGATCGTGACTCTTGCACCATTTACTAGTATGTATTATGCCTTCTTGGAGGATGTTTGCATCTTTGGAGGATTCTGTGATTGCACCTAGTTTGCGATCATCTGTGAACTTGGTCAGACAGAGGCTTTTGATTCCAGCCTTGACTTCAGAGATGTAGATGCCAAAAAGGAGCAACCCCAGCACTGAGCACTGGGGAACACAGCTAGCATCTGCACTTTTTGAGGCAGTGGCCTCACCTGTTCCTGTATTCTTGTGTCCTATCTGTGAGCTAGCTGGCTATTCAGTGGGTGACTTTGGAGTTTATTCCTAATTTCATGAACTTGTGTACTATTCCTGAGGAGGACATTGTGCCAAATGCTCTGGCGAGGTCGAAGTAGGCATTATGCACTGTTTTGTCCTCATCCATTGTTTGGCAATCTTCTCAAAGAACCCCACCAGGCTGAGTAGACATGACCTGCCTTTGATGAAATCAAACTATGTTGGATCCGATGTCTAAACATTTCCTATGTCATTACTTATCATGTCCATGATTATTCTTTCCATGGTCTTGCATATAAGGCTGGTAAGATTTATGGGTCACTAGTTTCCTGTGTCCATAGATTACCCACTCTTCTGGAGATGGACAACAGCTGCAGTCTTCCATTCACTTGGTATGAAGTCTGTTTGGAGGCTACAATTGAACAGTGCTTCTAGCAGCCCCAACCAGTCATATTTCACACTATTAAGAAGGCATAATGGAATACTGTCAGGTCCCATCAGTGCAGTGTATTTAGTACTGGAGAGTGCACTGAGGACCTGTTCCCTAGTTACAACTGATGGATGGTTGGGGGTATTCCTTCAGAGGTTCTGGGGAAAAAAGCAGGATAAAACTGGAGCTATATTTATCAGCCAGTAGATTTGATACATCCTCCAGCTCAGTATAGGTGTCTCTATTAATAATTTAGTTTGGCACATTGTTGTGTACTCCCTTTGAGGTTGAAGAATGTCTTGTAGTTGTCCTTAGAGTAGCAGCCTAACTTTACTTCACATTTGGATTTGGTAGACTTAATTAGTTCCCTGAGTTGCTTACTTAGTTTGATGAGGGAGTTATCATAACCTTTTTAACAAAGAATTAAGATTTATCTTTCCTTTCAAAGAGCTGTCAGATTTCATTGGCTCTTAAGCTGTCTGGCTTTCTTGCAGTTTAGAGACACTTTTCTCTATCTCACTTTCTCTTATTATCAACAGCAACCCCCTTATCGTTGCTTCACAGGTAAACTTCTTGTCTTTCTCTGAACTGACAGAGTTTAAAAGATCAGTTATATCCTAGTTTAGTTGATTAGCTCCATACCTTAGTGAGCATTTCCTCAAGGCTTATTTTTGTGTTGCTCTTCTTGAAATAGCCAAAAATCTGCCATTTCTTAACTCATTTGCACCTACATAATGACCTACGTTATTACTACATCAGCGCCTACTATGCCTTTGCTCAGAAAAATATGCCCATACCATACCATACCTATAGCTCTATTTTGCATTGCAGACTTCAAATAATGTTGTTAGCAATTCTGAAATAAAGATGCACAGTACAGTCAACACAGTACCATAAGTGTGCATCTGCAAATGGATATATTATAAATAGCACTGTAATACAGATAAGAAGATAAGAGTATTAAATTAATATTAAAGTGTAGGATACAAATAGCAATGTTACAGGAGACACATTTAGATAGACGTGAGCATGTGAATTTGGCAAAGAAAGGATTTCAGAATTTTTACTCAGCTGTCTATAAGGAACAAAGGAAAAGGAGGTAATAATATTGATTGCAAGAGGGGCTCCAATAATGACACAGGAAAAGAAAGACATCAATGACAGATTTTTCTAATAAGGTGTTATTGGCAGGGAAGGATGATTACACTGGCATCCATTTATAGTTCACCTAAAACTATTATTAAGGAACATGAGACTTCCAAGATGGCTCCATACTGATCAGCAGCTTAATTTCAGCTCTCCCAGTGTGAAAAAAGAAACTGAGAAATAAGATGTAGCAATTCCGCCAGCCTGAGTAAAATTCAGTTACTAGTAAGTACGTTGCCTGGATGGCAGCAAAACACAATAAAACTGCAAACATCAGAGGTTGAAAGTTGAAATGAAGACAAATTAAAAAAAAATATTTCTCTTATAAACTTAGAATGTTCCTTGAATAATAGCTCTTGCATTATCATTATGTATATATTGATGGATATGAAGTCTGCAGCTCAAAAATCTGTCGCTTTTCTACAAACTGTAGTTGTCAATGGTTTGCCAGAAAAACACAAATTTTATGAGGAACAGAACAAAACTATAAGGTGAAAATCTGGACATTCTGCAAAAATCCCATATTTATATGATTGGTTCCTCACTACACCAACCAAAGAATCATAAAGCCAGAGACTACATTTTACAGCTCTGTCTTTAGGTAGCTCTGTAAAAAAGGCACACCTGTACTCTACTTAGAAGATCATTTTTATCAGCTGTTGTCTGGACACAAAAGCATGTATTTTAAACCTTCCTTTGGACAGACTTATATTTCTCCACTTTACAATGCAGGCACTCTTATGCATGAAATCCATCCTTGGTTCTGTGGATCCTACAGATCATGGCTGCATCCATTTTTATAGTCAAGCATGCTCTTTGATCACTTTCACATGAGTATTCTAGAATGGATGCTCTCCACTCAATGGTCTCAGCTGACAGACCATCAATCAACTCTCCACTCACTGGTATCAGGTGATGGACCTTAGAGACCTAATACTAATGTATAATTATGTCCATTATAACAGTCTGAGACTGGTAGTTAATCCAATAGTTGAAGTCAGTAATCAGAGTGCAAGCACTGGGAATAAAAATGGATTTGTGGATGTTCCTTGCTATAATACTGTTCAAGAAAAAGATCTTTTCATTGCTGAGCTGGTTTGTTATGGAATGCTCTTTCATAGAAAGGAAGGAAAGCCAGTAGTCTGCTGGGTTTTAAGAAAATTTTGGACTGCTGGTTGGGCAACAGGGTATTTGACCCTACAGTGAGAGGAAGCAAACTCATTGAAGGCCTTTTTAAGGCTATGACATTGACTAAACACTTATTGAAACTCTAATTCACCTAACTCCATGAATCATTTGAACTCCTGGTTGATATTCCCACCTGTTCACATCGGATGGCCATTTGTAATGCCAGAACCATATACAACAGTGACCATGGATGTCTCCTCTTTATATTTCAAGGGGATGCTGGTATGTGGAACCAATCAGAGGCCAATCTTCATATCAATATCCTGAAAAAGCGGGTGGTTCTCCTAGTGTTGCAGGAATTTCAGAGCTATCTCTCCTCGGGGATGATAACCATACAATCAGACAATATTTCACTGATGTGGTACACCAACAAACAGGAAGGAATCAAATCCTATCCCCTTCACAGAAAAAACATGACAGTGTGGAAATGGGCACTAGATTCAGACCACTTTCTTGATGCAATGCAGTTTTAGGGAAAGTCAACCAGCAGATCTGTAATAATGCTTCACAAATGGTTCCAAAATTTTGGGACATATTGCTCTGCTATAGACCTATTTGCCAGAATGGAGATAGGCAGAGATATGGCATCAGCTGAAAGTTTAAGGTACTTATGGGGGAGCTGGTCAGTTGCTAAGGATGAAGGTTTTAGTTTTTTCAGCACTGTTCTTATGGTGTTAGTTGGGACAGGTTTGAGGTCAAAAGAGTTGCTGTTAGTTTCCACATTAGGTGGAAGAGATGGCGGGGTGGAATTATTCCCTGTAACTAAGGAGAGGATAGTGTTTATAAAGTAGGTGTTAATTTGTGAGGCAATACTCACACTTTGGTTACTGGCTGTTGGTTCTTGGGTTGTGGCTTTACCTGGGTGGAGGGATGAGTTACTTGCCTGCTAGAACTTTTTGGGATTGTTGTCATATTTGTTTTGCATAGATGTATAATATGTTTTTCTGTCTAGTTTGAGTTGTTTTTTTGTTTGATTGTGGAGCTGCTGATATGTTCACAGAGGTTTATTGTCTTTTGTTTTCTGGAATTGAAACCAGGTTTTGTCCCTTAGTTTTTGATGTTTAATGGTTTCTTTTGATATTGTGGGCAATCTCTCTTATTTTTAACATGACATATACGTGTTGGTGCTATGCTATTTAGAACAGATAGAAATGTGCCATTGAAGTACGTTACAGCCTGGCAGAGTTGGAGATGATGGAGTGGTGTCCAGTTACATTTACTGAGCACGTCTAAGAATGCTTCGTTGGAGACATTTTTGGATATTTTGTAGAACTTTGTAAACTATGGTTCTGGGTGGGTTGAGCTGATGATGGATTAAGTAGGTAGGTCTATGGTCACTTAAATTACTTGAAAGGCATCTAGAGAGATAGTTGTGGGTAGTACTGTTAATAAGTGACCAGTCTAAGATAGATTCCTTTTTGCTATGTTTATCTGCTTGAGTGGGAAATTGAATAATTTGGGAGAAAGTAGAGTATAGAGTGTGGGTGGGAGAAAGAGCATGGTGCATATTCTTTGCTTTGGAATGTTAGGTTAACTTGATGGTGTGATAAAGAAGATGTAAGGACATAGGGGTGTTGGTGTAGTAAGGTGGGAGTAGAGTGATTAAGGACAGTTGCACTGAGTTGTGTGAGGGGAGGGAGGAGTGTTACAAATAGTGTATTGGTTAATTGAGGTGTGACTGGTGGACTAAGAGTGATTGCTGATTGGGAGAAGTTAGGGGGAGTGGTTAGTGTTTGTATAAGTCTACGTGATCCTGGGTGGATGGGAATGGAGGTAGGGTTGGGGGCAGAGTGAGCCTGAGTGTAGCAAGGGTGAACGGAGTGGGCTGGACTCCTCAGAAACAAGTGCAAAGAAAAACAACAGGCACTCTTACAGCTGTAAGGTAAGTGAAAGCAGTCAAAAACAAGGAAGCGCCAGAGGCAGAAAGGTAGTTGTGTAAACAGATAATTGCAGAAACACTACTTTTATGGTTTTTGCAGATCAGAGTGTGATGTGTGTGTGTGATATCTTTAAGCAGCATGCGAGGCTATACATGCACGTATAAATTCCAGACACGTGCAATCCCTAATGCCATTTTGAAGGAGCAGCCAGGGAGTGAGCATGCATGATCATAGTCATTAACTGTATATAAGTTACTTAAATTACAGTCAATATACAACAATAGTAATGTGTTTGTATGAAATACAGCTGCTTGAACAGAACCCATGAAGACTCGTTTATTTGTGTCCTAACACAAAATCGACATGGTGTCAGAACTGAGAGCCATGAGATGCAAAGACAATAGTGAAGGCAAAATCGAGAGAAAAGAGCACAAACATAGCCAAAATGAATAAAAGGTAGTGAGAAATAACATGAATTATATACTCGATGCAAAAGACAAAAAAAGGGGCATTACAAGGGCACAAACTGCATTATCAGGCAAGCGGAAAGTATGAAAAGTTTGTTAACTAAAGAAAATGTTTAAGATACAAGTATTTGATGAAATGAATAACCGTAAAGCAAAAATAAAAATGTTTAAAGCAGAACGAATGTGTTCAAGGCAAAGTTGGGCATGTTTAGAGTAAAACGAGCACAATAAAAGTGTACTTGGCTTAAATGAGCAAAACTAATATGATAATAAGAAAAGAAAGGGCATATATATATATATATATATATATATATATATATATATATATATATATATAGCAAGGCAAAGTGCTGTGTTTGGGCATAACTCCAAACTTCTTTGTATTGTATCAAGAGCATAACTAGAGTTATTCAAAGTATCTCTGAGTGTGTAAAAATGCTTACAGTGTGTGCTTGTTATTGTGCATATATTTTGAAGAGTTTATTGTGTGCAAAGTGTAACTATTTCATGTAATACAGTCAAAGTATAGCTATTTTGCAAAGTTTCTTGTACTGGGTGTGTCTATTCGCAAAGTGCCATCATTACAGAGTGCTTCTTGTACTGTAAAGAGTTGCCTAGTAAGGTATCACCATTTTGGGGACATTTCAGTGTGCTGTGTGCAGTTATTTGCAAAGTGGAATTACTTCGAAAATTATTGAGTTTTGTGCAACAGATGTTCAATTTATTTACATTGTGCAGTTGCTTGACATGCTTCTTACACTAAGAGGTGTTTTCTTGCAAAAGACATTGCAAGAGTATTACAGTGCTTGTGAGTTAATTAGCTGCATCATAAAGTTCTCGAATATTTCTTAAAGTGATGGTATATGACTGTAGCATTTCTGCCTTTACTGATAATATTCCAAAAATACCAAAACGCCCGAGAAGTTTATTTCGCAAAGTCCAGTTATTTGAAAGTACTATGAGTTTATTTGCATAATTCTGATAAGCCCAACAAACATATAAGTTCAGAGCACAAAGACATTGGACAATTATTGGCAGCAGTTCTGGCATATGTGCATGTGTGTATGGTCACGCTTATTCGCAAAACCCTTCGCTGGTATGTGTTAATATGGCTGACGGATTTCAAAAACCCCCTACCACTTGTATTTGATCAGAGTACGATATTTTCATACAAGCAGCTTATGCAGAATGAGATGCCCACAAGGGCATTAATTTTGCTAAATCTAGCAGGGTTAGAGGCCATAGAAAGACATCATTCTTTGCATATGCATGAGCAGTGTATGAAGGAGAAGGTGCAGACTGCCATATTGTTGTACAAGCTGATTTAAGGGAAGACCCTGAGAGTTTGAAGTCCAAGTTTAGAGAAATGTGCAACCCCCAGACGAATGTTATGACAGAGAAGCATTTGTTTTACAGAAGAGATCAGAAACCATGGGAAACATTTACAACTTATATAACTGACTTTGAGAAACAGAGCTAAAATGTGCCGGTTTGGTGATCTAAAAGAAGAGCTGATACAGGCTTGTATGTGGTATCAACAGTGATGATGTGAGAAAGATTTTACTTTGTGACAGTGATTTAATGTTGAGCAAGGGAATAGGGATTTGTCAAATCCATGAGGTAACAGAAAAACTTACAAGTATGCTTGTGAGTGACAAGAGCATGGTTTCAGTTAGCTCCAGAGCAAATGTAGATAGTATGCAACACATGGCAAACAAGAACAGGCCTAAGCACATGGCAGCTACAGGATTTCCAAAGAAGCCACAAGGTTTTCTAGAAAGCTCCAAGAAAAGTACAAGTTTCAGCACCAGCTCAGTGCAAAACTAACATGAATCTGCAAAACCCAAATCTAGCTTTATTGTTAACTGTTGCAATTGTGGTGCAAATCATGAGTCTAAAAGAGAAAAGTGCTTAGCACTTGGTCAGCAATGTCACAAGTGTAAAACATGGAACCATTTCCAAACGTTTAGTAAATTTATTTACTTATTTTTATTTATTTCCAGTTTGATTACCGGGGAATTCCACTGGGCCCAAATGACCCGTTTTCAGGGGAGGCCTGGGGAGAAAAGCTCCAGGATATATAATACAGTAAAAAATACAAAAGTATAAAAGATACATTACATATAACAGTACAAATATGTACATTCAATGTCATACATAGTCAACAAAAATGAATTGTGGCTGACCTTAAAGGTTATAATATACAGATTCATTTGAGCACTCTTATGTAGTAGGTGTGTAAACACATTTAAAGTAAATGTGGAGACATTTTACATGCACTCATTTAAAGTAAGATACTATTTACAATATTTACAAAATTGAATTGTGTGATAAGTAGCTACAGGAGTTGCAGAGAGCTTAGATCCACTCATAGGAAAATGAGAGCTTAAAAACCTGGGAGAAAACCTCCTCTGGGCATATACGTAGAATAGAATTTGGTAGGGTGAAGGCAGGTACATTTCCATTTAGTGGACAGGTATTTGCAAAGCCGGGTTTTGAAGTTTTCTGAGTTTGATATAGTTCTTAGAGTAGAAGGGAGAGAATTCCATTTCTTGCCTAGTGAGAAAGAGGGGAGAAGTTAGCCAGCAGGACGTTTGGGTTTGTGGACAGAGATTAAGTTTTGATCTTCAGATCTGAGAGTTCTGTTAGGGGTGTAAGGGGGAATGATATTTGTTAGAGTTGGACATATTGTTGGGTGAAATACAAGTCTGTGTGCAGTGGTGAGTTGGAGGTAGTCTAGGTAGTTTGTGAGTTCTAGCCAATTCAGAGATTGTAGGGTAAGGCAATGATGGGAGGAATTTTTGGATTTGGTGGCAAATTTAGATATTTTATTGTAGCAGTTTTCTAGTATGGAGGTGACAGAGGAGGACAGGTTAGTTAGGAGAGGGGCTCCGTATAATAAGGAAGGAAGAAGATAAGTAGTGGTCAGAGTATGCCTAGTAGAGCTGGAGAGAAAGAGATTGTTCCTGTACAGCATGCCTAGCTTTTGGTGGATTTTCTTAATATTTTGTTGAATATCGTTATCAAATTCAAGGTATTCATTAATAGTAATGCCAAGTAGTTTAGCGGAAGGAATCAGTTCTATAGGTGAGTTGGTTTGACTAAGGATTTTGAAAGCATTTTTGTCGTAGGAGTCTTTGTGGGAGGGAATAGTATAATTTTTGATTTATTTGCATTGAGCGATAGGTGGTTTTGGGGCATCCAGTTTTCAGTAGTTGAAAAAGCAGTTTGGGTTTTAGTCAGCAATTCAGAGAGGTTTGAGGCAGAGCAGACTAAGGTTGAATCGTCTGCATATTGAATGACTTTGGCATCAGGAATAGCTGTGTGAAAGCTATTGATGAAGATGTTAAAAAGCATAGGCCGAAGGATAGATCCCTGTGGTACACCAGTTGGGGTAGGTAAGAAGGAAGAGGTGAAGTTCTTCCATTTTACTGCCTGTGATCTGTCTGATAGGTAACTAGAGAACCAGGATAAAGTGCTTGGTGAGAGATGATAGAGAAAGTGTTTGTGTTAAACAGTACTGAAGGCTTTAGACAGATCGAGCAAAACAGTAGAAACTAACTTGGGCTTGATTGACAGTTTCTAGGAAAGAGAGTAGAGTGGTTATAGTGTTATGGCCTGGGCGGAAGCCATGTTGGGTAGGTGTAAAAAGATGGTTTTGGGTCAGGAAAGGCATAAGTTGGAGGTGGATACAATTTCTAGGATTTTGGAGATTGGTGAGAGCAGAGCAATAGGGCGGAAGTTTGAGATGCTGGTGTTTTTGCCTCCTTTGTGAAGAGGAAGTATATAGGCTGAGCACCAGAGTTTGGGGACGTATGATTCCTTTATAGATCTGTTAATAATTATGCTGATTTGGAGAGCTATACCATCAACAGCACATTTTAGGAAGGAGGAGGGAATATTGTCAGGAGCATTAGAACAAGGTTTAAGTTTAGACCGAAGTCTTTTTATAAAATTACTGGAGACAGGTTTGAGATCGAACATAAACAGAGGGTTATTAGGGGAGTTTTAAGGAGAAGAATGAGGGACAGGTGGGTTATTGTTGGGGAAAGTCTTGGTCAGGTCAGAAATAGTTTCTATGAAAAATGAGTTAAATTTAGAGCTTGGTTCAAGGTCAGATTTACTTGGGTCAGGACAGAGGTTATTCTTGGAGCCTGGATTGAGAAGTGAGTTTACTGATTTCCAGAATTGGTTGGGGTTTTTATTGTTATTAGACTGGAGTTTGATATAGTAGGATTTTTTGTCCTTAGTGATTAGCTGTTTTGCAAGGTTATGGAGCTGTTTGTATTGGAGCAAGGTAATGGGCAGTTTATTGTTTTGGTAAAGCTTCCATAATTTGTCCCTTTGGTGCATAATTTGTTTTGTATCTTTGGATAGCCAAGGAGCTGTATTAGTTTTTATCCTTTTGTTTCTTAGTGGGGCTGAGGAGTTTAGAGTGTCTAGGAAGACAGAGTTGAAGTAGTCTATAGCACTGTCAAGAGGAAGGGTGCTTAGAATTTGCCAGTTCATTTGTTTGAAAATGTTTGAGAAAGTTGTGGGGTTGAAGCTACTGAGGTTGCGAGTGAGAATGTATTGGTGCTGGTGTGGGGTAGAGCTAGTTAAGCGATGAATGAAAGCTGGGAGGTGCTTGCTAATGGTGTCAGGAATTGTGCCAGAGTGGGCTATTTTATTTGGATCGGAGACTAGGATCCAATCAATAGTGGCTCCAGGGGGATTTTTTGTTGGCTCAAGTGATGGAGAGGATTATTTGAGTAAAGTTATACAGGTTAATGGATAGGGAGGGAGAGGGACTATTGACTTTATTCCAGTCAATATTTACATCCCCTAGAATGTAAGTTTCATAGTTAATTTCAGTTGATGCCCATAGGAGAATATCTTTGAGGGTAGAGATATTGTTACCAGGTGAGATATATAGGGCAATGATGCTAAATATGTAAATCAAGTAAAAGCCTCACACAATTGTAAAGAAAGGTCGTACAAAGAAGCAAGTTGAACAGGTAGACCCAAAGCAGTCAGCTTACTATGTCAATTGTGTATCAGTGCTTGAGGAAAGAGATGATGCAGTAAACTTATTAACAAGAAGTGAAGTGTTTTATACTGTCCAGATAAATGGAAAATCCACAGAGCTCAAAGTAGACACTGGGTGAAAGTGTAATGTTATATCAGCAGACACATTTGCAAGAGTGAAAACTAATGAACAACTCATTGTAACCAGTAGTGCAAGACTTGTTGCATATGGAGGTGAATAAATTTAAACTGAAGGTTCAGTGATGCTTTCATGTTATTTGACCGAGAACTACTACAACTTGTTATTCTACATAGTTCGAAGACCAGTGCAATTTTTATTGGGTCTCAAAAATAGTTTAAGAATTAATCTGTTTTCTTTTGCTAAAGAAGTTCTTCACATGAGTGCAGTTCCAAGTTCTAATTTCTCCGAAGCCATCTTCTCATAGTATGCTGATGTTTTTGTTGACAAACTGGGTAAACTTCCAGTTGTGTATTCCATGAAGTTAGACCCAGAGGTTGCTCCAGTAGTCAGACCAGCAAGAAGAGTTCCAATAGTTATACAAGATAAAGTAAAAGCTCAGTTGGATAAGATGGTGCAGCAAGGTGTGATTTGTCTAGTCACAGAATCAACAGAATGGGTGTCGTCCATGGCAGCTGCTCACAAAAAAAGGCTCAGATGAAATCAGAATATGCATTTACCCAAGAGATCTGAACAAAGCATTAAAGAGACCATATAATTCAATGCATACCGTTGAAGAAGTTGCAGCTCTAATACTGAATGCCACTGCATTTTCTGTTTTGGATGCAAAGAGTTCATTTTGACAAGTGTTGCTTGATCGCAAATCCCCATTTCTAACTACTTTTGATACTGTTTGGCAGATACAGATTCCTAAGGATGCCATTTGGAATAAATTCTGCAAGTGAAGTTTACCAGAGTGCAATGGAACAATTTTTTTTCGGGTTATCCTTGTGCCATAATAGTAGACTATCTATTGGTTGGAGGCAATGGTAAAGCAGAGCATGACAAAAACCTCAAGAAAGTTCTAGACAGAGCACATGAAGTAATCTTGAAGCTCAATCCTCTGAAGTGCAAATTCACACTTCCAGAAGTTACGTACGTAGGACATTTGTTTACAAGTACAGGCTTGAGACCTGACACCAAGCAAGTAGCTATTCTAGAAATGTCAGGACCAGACAATGTTTAAAGTTTACAGTGTTTTCTGGGCATGGTCAATTCTTTAGGCAAATTTACACCAGGTTTCAATTAGTTGACAGCATCTTTAAGAGAGCTCACACACAAAAATGTTGCATGGTCATGGCTGGAACATCACCGCAAGGCATTTGAAGATCTTAAGCAGATAATTGCCACCACACCTATGTTAAGATACTGATATATGAACAAACCAGTTATTCTTTCCTGTGATGCTTCAAAATTTGGCCTAGGTGCAGTTATACTTCAAGAGGGCAGACCAGTAGCTTATGGATCTAGAACGTTAACTCAAACTGAGATGCAGTATACTCAAATTGAGAAAGAACTTTTGGCCATAGTATTTGCATGTTCCAAGTTTCATGATTATATTTATGGTCGAGCTATCCAGACTGAGACTGAGCATCAACCTTTAGTTACTATTCTAAAGAAGCCTATGCAGTCCGCTCCAATGAGATTACAAAGAATGATACTCAAATTGCAAAAGTACAATTTAAAATTGATCTACACTAAAGGCAAATTGCTCTGTCTGGCTGATACCTTATTCAGATCGCCCATAAAGACAACAGAAAAGCTTGATGCTGAGAATTTTGACCTTGATGTGATCTCAGTGCATAATTTTTCCACCACTATACTGATCCAATTTCACAGAGGCTGAATCACTATATTAATGTCGGATGGCCGTCAAAGCAATCTAGTGCATCACCTGAGGTGCAAGGGTATTTTCCTTACAGAGATGAACTGTTGATGGAAGCTGGCATTATTTTCAAAGGTGCTGAAATTGTTGTTCCTGCTTCCTTATAACAAGAATATATTCAGATTTTGCATCATGGTCACCCAGGATCCATAGCCACCAACAGAAGAGGAAGATAATTAGTATTTTGGCCTTCTTTATCAAAAGACCTTGATAGAGTTCTTTCTTCTTTTTCCGTATGCAATAGTACTAGACTGCATTTTCAAAGAGAACCACTTCATCTAAGTCCAATTCCTGAACCACCTTGGTCTCCTGTAACAACTGATATCTTTGAATGGAACAATCAACCAATCCACCCAGTTTTCTAATCCAAAAAAATTCTGGCACACTATGAATAGTATACGCCATCCTGGTAAACACTCTACCCCCAACCCCTTTTCTGACAAAACCCATCCTGAAACTGCCACTCTTCTAAATAACAACTTTATAGACTCTATCAGAAAACAAGCCCTCCCAGACTACAGTCAAAAATTACCAATTTGTGCATGTACAAAAACAAAATGATAGAGGTAGAGTTGCTGGAACAAATAGAGGAACAGTAAGTGGAGAGTAGAGAAGAGTAAGGAATAATTAATGAGACAGGGAATACAAAGAATGGCAGTTGTGTCAGTTATAGTGGGTTGACCTCCTCAACCACTCAGTCCCCATCAGCCTTCTCCCTGAAACCTATGAAATAGCAAACAATAAATACAATATACAAAAACAACAGGCAGGAATCCACACAATCTCCCTTAAACCTGTTTCCACGGCCTATATCAGATCCCTTCTGCAAAAACTGAAACCTTGCTCATCCACTTTTGACAACCTACCCCCACAATTTCTTAAAATTGCTGCTGACTCTATAGCATATCCCATCTCAATTCTTATTAACCATTCTATCATACAATTCTCAGTCCTGGAAATCCTTCTGTACTATTCCACATCACAAGGGACGTAACTCCATCGAACCTACCAATTACCGACCAATAACTGTCATTTCCCCTCTCAAAAATTCTCGAGAAATGCATTCATAGGCAACTTATGCCCTATTTACTTCATGAAGACCTCCTTAACCCCTCTCAGCATGGATTTAGACCTCACCAAAGCACATTCACAGCCTTACTATCTTTTACTCAGACAGTAGCAGAAGCAAGGGACAATAATAAACTCATATCATGTGTATTCCTCAACCTCTCTAAAGCTTTCAACACCATCTCCCACCCTAAAGTCCTCTCTAAACTATCTGAATTAAACCTCTCCACCTCCACTATCCTCTGGTTCTCCAGCTATCTCAACAACAGACAACAATCTGTTAAATGGCAGACAACCTACTCACCCATCTTACCTATGCAAACTGGTGTCCCCCAAGGGTCTATCCTTGGCCCCCTTCTCTTTAATATTTTCACTAACAATTTTGCTCTGTCTGCACCTTATCTTTACTAATCCAATACACGGATGATTCTACCCTTATCACACTCTCTGAAAACCCCACTGACCTGCACTCTCTCACACAGACTTCATTTAATATCATTGAACACTGGCTAACTGACAACTAACTAATCCGTAATCCAAAGAAAACCAAACTCTTCCTTTTCCTCCCAACATATTTATCCCATCTTAAAATGTCATTCAGTCTCTCTTCTCTTGACAACACCAATATCTATGCAGACTTCACTACAAAACTTCTAAGAATCACTATTTACGACCAACTGAAATTTGACCATCACATCCTATAGTCCATCAAAAAGACCAATTAAAAATTAGGTTTGGTGTATAGACGCAAAGAATTCTTAACTAACACTGCTAGGACCTCACTTGCCCAAGTCTATCTCCTCCCCTGCCTACTATACGCTTCCCCTATATTCACACACATCCAAGCAAATCCCCTAACCAAACTAGGACAAACTTACAACCAGGTAGCCAGATTTGTCTATAATCTTCCCTCCAAATACCATCACTGCCTCACACTAAAACAACTTCGATGGCTTGAGTTCCCACAACTACTCCAACTTTCACAGCTACAAATTGCATATTCTCTTTTCTACAAACCTGAAAACTGTTCCTCCCTGTCCACACTCCTATCCCTCTACAAACCTGCACAATCTCTCCATAGCACTGACCAAGCACTACTGAAATACCTACAAGTCCAACAAAACTATTGGCAGGTTAATTTATAAATGCTCCATATCTCAAACCTGGAACAAACTCCCATCTAACATACAACATATCCAATCTTCACTCCTCTTCAAAAAAGAACCGAAAAAATACCTAACCAACTCTCCCTCCTGCAACTGCCACCACCCTACCTAATCTGCCACTACCACACCAAAACTATTCCCTTCATACATTATATATACTTACACTCCTGTGAATCCATAGCTACACCAGTGAGCACACTTAAAAACTAAACTTTCCTCCCATCTTTGTCCCTCTATTTTACTTATTTCCCTGGCCACCCCATCTCTTTCCTCCTCTCCACTCTATCTATCTTTACCACTTCTCCTTTCACTCCACCCACTATAACTGACACAACTGCCATTCTTTGTTATTCCCTGTGTCTTTAATTATTCTTTACTCTTCTCTACACTCCACTTACTGTTCCTCTATTTGTTCCAACAACTCTACCTCTACTATTTTGTTTTTGTACATGCACAAAATGCATACTGTTAATGATTTCTACAAGGCATTAATGTTGTTACTCACATGTCTCTTTATCTTGCCCTTTTTAATGTTCCTAAACTTGCAATGTAAGTTGGTATGGTTATGATGTATGTGCATTATTTTTGACATCATCTTTTTTATCATGTGTTTGTGGAGTTTTGATGATACTTTTAATGATTATCTACAAGGCATTCATTTTATTTTTATTTTATTTTAGTTTACATTTGTTAACCGAGAAAGTCCAACTGGACACAGGTCTATTTTCAGTGGAGGCCTGGGGAGAAAAGCTCCAATTACATAAACTGACAAGTTCACAGAGACAAATATTTATGTTGTTACTCACGTGTCTTTTTATCTTGCTCTTTTTTATGTTTTTAAACTTGCAATGTAACTTGGTTTTGTTATGATATATGTGTATTATTTTTTGGCATCATCTTTTTTATCATGCGTTTGTGGAGCTTTTCTCCTCAGGTCTCTACAGAAAATGAGACCCAGCCCAGTGAACTAACCCGGTTAACAAAGGACAAATAAATAAATAAATAAACACTACTTAGTTTTGGTAGACTCTTACTCAAATTGGTTTGAGATTGATCTACTATCAAACTTAACCTCAACTGCTATCATTTCTCAGTTCATGGTAGTCCATACAAACTTTTTTCTGACAATGGTACTCAATTCACTAGCCAGCTGTTTCAGAAATTTGCAAAAGAATGGGACTTTATACATGTCACTAGTAGTCCTGAATATCCTCTTTCCAATTGTCTAGCTGAACGAGCAGTACAAAGTACAAATTACTTGAGAAGCCAAAGTGTGACAATACCGATGTTTCTTGAATTTGCTTAATCTCAGAAACATATCCCGTGATGATATTCTTGGCTCACCTACTCAAAGTCTACTTTCCAGGCAAACTAGAACTGCATTACCTGTTTCTTCAAGTTTGTGGTAACCTAAGTCTAAGAACACTAAAACCATCATGGCACAATTGTTTAAGAAGAGTAATATCCAGAAATCTAGTTTCGACAGATTGAGCAGATTACAGACGGTACAAATCCAGACAACAAAAGGTTTTGATCAAATAGGACAGATTACAGGCATTTGTGCTGTGCCAAGATCTTACTCAGTAGATTCTGAAAGTGTGGAGTATAGGAGGAATCACAGACATCTTCTTCCTTTACCAGAGCCATCATCATTGCAGTCACAACATTGTATCTGTGATGCAAACTCTAAATCAAAGAATGAATCGGACACTGTTTCCAGACTAGAGTGTGTTCAAAAGTCATAGTAATCACTAAACATAAGTATGGTCTCCCTATTATTGCCCTTAACTCGCCCTTACCTCTCCTAGCAGCATAGAACATTTGCAGGAGGCTGTTTTTTTATCAGAACTTAATAACATGCATCATTTCCTGCAACTCCAAAGGGTCATCTGGCTCCCATTTTCTGGAAAGCCACTCTTCAACTAGAAGCACTTACATTTCTGCACTTTATTACAGGTTACTGCCCCTCAGACTTATAAACTAGTTATTAAATAGTGCAAATGCTGCCTCAAATCCCAAGATGGGGATTTTTAGCAGTAATGAGACCCTTCTTTGGGCTAGTATGGCTGATCTGTTGACACAGCACGGTCCCCCTAAGTTTATTCTCTTTTCCTTTTTTGTTGCATCACAAAAGGTGTCCTCTAAGAAAGCTCTGGCCTGCTAGAACTGGCTACCCACTAAAACTAGACATCAACTTACTAAGCGTAGATTCTAAATTAAACTGAAAATACAACAGACCTCAGTATAATTTTACAGGGAAAACAGCTAAGATAATTAACACAGGATGGTAGCTTTCACAAATGGATAGAATGATGTGACTGTCCAAGCAAAGTTATATATATATTTTTTTAAACAAGAAAAAACATCTTTATTAAATTATCACTTATGACATAGATAATCATACATTAATATAAATGAAAAGAAACCATCCTAACATAATTTTAGTTGCAAACATTATACATCACTTATAATCTGTCCAGTCGATGTCAGTCGAACATTACATAGCTCATTCAAATCCAACCTACTTTTTTAACCTCATTCCTACTCTGCATGTATTGGTCCCACAATTCCCATTTTTTTCTATGTAATCTGGTCCTACCCTTTTCTAAAAATTGCATTTCCAGTTGTTTTATCTTTGTTACTATACTCACTACTTCTAGTACAGTTGGTTTAGACTTTGATTTCCATTTTCAAGAAATTGCTTTTTTGGCAGCCACCATATTAAGACTCAGCATGGCCTTACTTTGTCTAGGCAATTCCGATTCTGTATCATAGCTCAAAAAACATAATTTCCTTAGTCATACCAATTTGCTCACCCAGTATTTCTGATAGAGCAGTCTGCAGGAATTTTTGAAGTCTGCCAACTCATTACAATTGAAAAATATGTTCCCACTTACCCTCTCTTCAGCATCATACCTCCAACATTTGCTATCTACCTGAGGAAAAATTCTTTGGAGTCTACTTGGGGTACAAAAATGCCTATATAAACACTTACAAGCAAATATCATCTTCTAGACTTTGTTAAATATCTGGGAGACCTACATATATCCCTTATTGTTCATTTCTGAATTACTTATCCAATCTCTCTTCCCAATCCTTTCTAACCTCCTCTCATTGATTCTTATAGTTATCATGCACTATTTTATATGCAATAATTATTCTTTTTTTTTTAACAGTAGCTTCTATTCTGGAGTCTATTAAAAATTCTACCAGTGCTGGTCTTTCGCTTAGGACCCCCTCTTTCTTTCTCTTTGTCTATACTTTGTTATCAATCCTTGATACAGAAGGCAATCTCTACTCTGAAGTCCAAATAAATTCTTTTACTGTTCCCATTCTATTTATTTGCTCCCAATACTTTGGCTCTTTTGCCAGTTTCCTCCAATAAATTCCAGCCCCTTTTTGCTTATTGTCAGTATCCCTAATTGCAGTCAACCCTATCTGTAGAATCTCCTTTCTCCATTCTCGTGTTGGCTTAGCTCTTAGAATACTCTCTGCTGCTTTATGAATATAATATTGTGTCTGGTTATTGTTATTCTCCTTAAGGATCTGCACCCAAAATCCTATTCTCTCCTTGTTTTTTGAGCTTTCCCCCTGTTTTGTCATTATTCCTTTCCACTTTGAATTATAGATTTTTGCTTGTGCTGTGTATAGGAGCCTTAACTGTGTAGCTCTGAAATACCCCTTCTAATTGGTTAATCCCATACCACCTTGTTCTATTGGAAGAATTAGCTTTTCCCACTTGACTCTTGCTGTAAAATCCTTCAGCTCATTATTAATTGCTATCTACAACTTCTCTAGTTGATAAAAATAAGCCTGACCTGTGTATAAAACTAAAGGGATGAAAAACATTTTATCTGCTTGTATCTTGCTATCCATATCCCTAAAACAGAGCTTCCAGTTAAACAGTTTTTGTATTATCTTTTTTTTAGTCTCTTCCCACATATCCTTAGCTGCCTCACCAGAAACCTTTTTAATCCATACTGCTAAAAATGGATATTGCTGAACCAATTTTTGTGTGAGTACATAATTTACAGCTATTGCCTTTGTTTTAGCTTCATTAATTTTGTATTCTGAAAAAAAACCTGAAACTGTCTCAAAATGTTCCACAAAACTGAAAATTCCTTTGCTGGTTTTATCAGGTATAAAATAATATTATCTGCAAATACAGCCCAGCTTTTCTTAACTACCATACAAATTATATCCTTGAATTTCTGAGTCCCTTATTTTCTTTGCCATTTATTAGAGAGGAACCTACCTACTTTAATTTTCAACTCCAGTCCCTCATATATCCTTCTAATCAACCTTATAATCAAGCAAAGTTATGCTTATCAAAGCTGCACGTTTTATTTACAATGTTTTCAGGTTTGATATCCTGTCCTAAAGTGTCCATTTGCAAAATTTCATATCATGGCTTTTAAACATAACGTATCGATTTTCCTATCTGCAAACTTCATATGCAATATTTTCAATTTACAAGGCTGTTTTCAAGCTTGTATTTAGAAATGTCTTCAACTCTGCTCTTGTGTACTCCTTCAATTTTTACATTGCTTGCAATGTCTCCACTTCCAGTGTACTGTGCCTTCTTTTTTATATGCAGTTTGTTTGTACCTTAAGCTATGATTACCACTTAAATGAGAACTCCCCTCAAAAACTGCAAAAAACATAAATATTTTACCAATGTTTCTATATTGTGTCTAATTTGTTAGAATTATTTAAACTGCAGATGTTTTTTGATTTTATTTTTTAAGACTGTAAAATTATTGTGCTTAAAATGTTTTGTAATAATTTGGATGGAGCTTTTCTCCCTGTGCTTCCACTGAAAATGGGCTTCTACTCAGTCGGACTTTCCCCGTAATCAAATGTCAATAAATATATTAATTAAAATTGTAGAAGTTATCAAAATATGATAAAATAAATAATCACTCTAGCACCATATGCACATTTTTATGTTTTTTTAATGTACTGTACTAAATCTGCCCACATAGGGTCCAGCATCTTGACGTGATTTTGATTTTTAGTCAACTTGTTGGTATCTCACAATCCTTTGTGCACTCTTAGAAGACTGTATCACACAGGTATCTTATTTATAAGACTCTTGCCACTCCACAGACCTACCCATACTTCTCAAACATACCTCATTACAAGGAAGGTTCCTCATTCTGAGTCTTAAAAACTCCATGTTCCACATTGTTCCACACAGAAAGGCTCTGTCACACATTCATTGCAAAGACTTTTTTAGCTAATTCCCAATGTAAATAATATGGAATGACAGTAATTAATCAAAATAACATCTTAGAAGTGCAAAATAACTAATCTTAAAATCCTGTGAGCTTCCTAGTTGAAGATGCCAGTAAGCTGTTACTACGTATTTTACATTTTACTTCTTTATTTTACATTGTGAGAAGTAGTGTTACACAATTTGGAAAGAGTAGGTTGGGAGTTATACTTAACATGTGAGTAAAGATACTTCCTGATTTTCTGACATAAATAAAAGTGTCTTTTTATGCCTAGTTGTAAGTCATTTCTGTCTTAGAACCCATCTCCAAAAATAAGCTTTTTAAGTGTTTTTTTCACTGTGACGCTTGAAAAACTGGTGAATTTTGTTTCTTTTGTTATGCCTCAGTTGTAGTCCTACAAATCCTCTCTTCACCTCTTACTTAGTTTCCTTGCCTAGATGGTAACAGCTACAGCTAATTACACTGCCTGTTATCTAATGCTACAGCAAATACCCCGGTCTGTTTCTTTTTGTGCAAGCTTTTTAATGGCAATTGCTTAAGTTTCTAGCTGCACGGTTTGCAATTTACCTGTTATAATTGGGTAGTCTTTACATTTTCTTTTTAATTGTTTCCTTCAAAATAAAAGATAAGCCCAACTTGAACACTTCTACAGAAAAGCCATGTTACCTGCACTAATGACTTTGTGTTTGTTAAGGCACAAGTTCTGTTTACCTCTTCCATTATCTTAATTTTTACTAACACAACACAGTGATCATTCACTAGCATTTTTCATTTTCCATTTCCTTCAGTTTTCATACAATGATCCACACCTTAAGTAATACATCAGTACCAACATCACCACAGAAGAAACAGCTGAGTCACTTTTACAACCACCAAAACCTTCAAGCAACATGTCCTAACTGATCAGAAAGGATGAAAGTACAATTTCTATGAGCACAATCTACTTGCAAGGATGGTAAATAATGCCAGAAATGCATCTGCAGAATTCCTTTTGAATATGTTTAATTGAAGCTTAGCCAAAGGGCATGTTCCTGAAGTATGGAGATTGCCTGTTTTAATGCGTCTTCATAAGGGTGGTACTCTCAAAAACAGACATCCGCAGGCCCTGAAAGATGAATTTGGAACACCATGGAATACCTCTTATCAGACAGCATAAAGCAAGATTTCCAATGCCTATATTTGATTTTACTTTTATTTATTTATCCTTGGCATATTCGGCCAGGGTACTTGAGAAAGTACAGTTGTATACGATCTTACCATAACAGTAGAGGTCCTACTGATCACTGTTGCAGTATTCCTTACAAGTGGGATATCCTGCCAAGATAGACATAAATCTGGCTAGCATACTAATGTCTGCATCATATGTCTGACATATGACCTACAACCGAAGGTGAAAGGTATGTGAAAGACATATGGGTTCTAATTATCTCAGAACTTATTTATTCCAGGACAAACAATGGAACAGAAAGAGAGGTAACCATTTACGTATGTAAGTATCTAGCAAGGAAGGAAAAAATAAAATCCACCTTGGCCAGAGGATCATAACAGGACCAAATGAAGGGGAAGAGGGAGAGATGCAAAACTGCAACCATGATCAGTAAGACAACTACTGTTAAGATATGTTCTTACACAGCTGTTCTATGTCCTTCCAGGAGCATAGCAGCATTATTCCTTTCAAGTGAGACAGTATTAAAGCTACTGAAGAGAGACACTAGAGGAAGAATGAAAAGAATTACAGTCTAACAAACCCTGGAGGATGGACCTGACAAAACCTGCTCTGACCCTAGAAAATACATCTCACGTGAAGGGTTTTAGTAAAAGTATGGACAGAGGATTAGGTAGCTGCCTTAAGAATGGTTTTAGAATCCAGACCCTTGAAAAAGAATCCAGAGGAAGATGCAGCCTTAGAAGAATGAAACTTGGCAGAGGAAGGAAGCCATTTCCCATGACGAGCACAACAAAGGGAAATAGCCCAGGAAATCCAGGAAGAAATGGTTTGCCTTGAAACCAGCAAACACAGTTTCGTATCTTGAAAAGTTACAAAAAGATCAGAAGCGCAGCTGGCTTAACTAGTGCCCTGTGCTGATGCCGTGAACCACTGCCCCCCCCCCCCCTCGGCTCGTCAAGTGAAGAGCAAAAAAAAAGGTCAGTTTACTATATAAAACCAATCACTGTATGATCTTATTATAGATTCACGGACTCCACACACACACGCACACCTGTGTGGGGTCTAAAATGCAAAAAAGTAACCTCTTTTTTTTTTTTTTTTTTGTAAGTAAAACCTAAGCACTGTAATGCTGAAGTTTCTACGGTGCCTGCACAGAGTGCTAAAGCACTCAAGTTTTAGTTAAATAAAAAAAAATCCTTCTTATAAACTATACTACAAATGTAGCAAATGGTTGCTATAGTTACAACCTTGCCTGCATAAAGCACTATGGAGCTCATGTTTTAGTTGAAAAAAAAGACGTTTATTAACTGTACCAAACTGTTTGCTAGATTTTTTTTTTAATTTTTTAAACTGTACACATGCAACACTACAGCACTCAGGTTTTGCATTAAAGAAAGTTTGGGATGGGCTGATTGCGTCCTTAACACTTTGTGCCCAGGGCAGTTGCCCCTCTTATCCCACTCTAGTTATGCTACTGAAAAAGTTGGTCAGATTATCTAATGTCCTTAATGTTGTATAAGTAAAATCTGACCTGCCTATGCACTTGTAAATAATAAAGAATCTTCTACCAATGTTTTGGGGAGAGGGGAAAAAAGAAGGAAGGTTTATGAATTGATTCAAGGATAGCTTAACAACTTTAGCATAATTGTTAATGTCCTCACCTTATAAAGAGAAGGTACAGGTTTTGATTCTGACCTCAGGTTATTGGCTAGGCTTAAAATGGCCCTTCAGAGCAGTTAGCCTAATATTTACCAATGAACCTATAAATGTAACCCTATCCTTGTGGATTTTGTATATAGTCTTGGGACAGTCAGGTTTATTAACATACATGGGAATCACCTTTGCGTCCACATTAACATTCATATCCCTTATACAGTATGTTCGAGGGTAAGTTCTCTCCTGTAATAGTTCTACCAATCAACATAAAGACATATAAAGAGTATATATCTACAAACACGTATAGAAGCATAACATGTCGTGACCCCCAATATTAGGTTCACTGTTAACCTTCTCCTTGTGGTATTGTTATCATTCGTTTTTATTATATTTTATCTTCTTTTTCTTTTAGTCGCACTATTAATGGTTTACATAGCAAGGTATTTTATTTTATATAATATAACCTGCGTAATGGATCGCGCTGTAAAGGCCTTTTACTCCATTTTACTCCATTTAATTACAAATTTAGTAAAGGAATTAGCAAGGGAACTAGTGTTGGAACCATTATACTTATTTACTTACTCCATGCTTGTGTGTATGGAGCTAAAATGGATGCTGCTGCAGCCGTGGTGGACAGGGAAAGGGAGGGCCAATGGGGGGGTAGATCTAAGTGGGTGGCGGGAGCCCAAAGAACATAATAGGTGGTTTTATGGAAGGGTGCTATTGGATGTTGTGAGATATGACGTGGGCATGACACGTAAGGGGGTGGTTAAAAGGGGTGGGAAAGAACAGTACTGCGGATTGGAGGGAGGGGTAATAACATTGAAAAGGACCCACCCTAGATCACCTCAATGTCTCTGCTACGGTGTTTCTTTCAGATGGAATGTATACTGCCTGAAGAACAATATTGTGCTGGACTGCAATCTCCCAAGGCTAGTTCACCTTTGCAAACTACCAATCTAGGTGATAAGACTTGGTCCCTCCTTGCTGGTTTATGTACCACATGACTGTTGTATTGTCTGTGAATATCCTGAAGGGGTCCAAGAACCACAGATAAACCAGAGACTGAAGGCCCAAAATTAGGGACTTAATTTCCTTGATGTATATGTCATCTTTCCTGGCCTTGGAAGGCCAAACACCCTTGGACCTTGATATTGTTGGAACACGCCCACATGCCAGGTGTGAAGCATCCATATACAGCTCTTGAACTGTGAAAATATCAGAAAAGGAAGTCCTGGATTCAGGGAAATCTGTTTGATCCACGATGCAAACTGCCCCTACTCAAATGATGACCTAGACAACCCCCTAGTTCATCTCTCTGTATGTCTGTCCAATGGTAGCTCCAGTAAGACTTCTCAGCTGTTCTTATTTTGAAGAAATGCTCCTATTTTCAGACGTGATTTAGGATGCCCCTATTTTTGGAGGGATGTCCCTATTTTCAGGCTTCATTTACCTCTTCATACAATTTCCTGAATCTCCCTCATCATATGTGATTTTTGAAGGTATCTAGTACAACTGTTTTCTAAACCAAAGATAAATGACCTTGCTTGCTAGAATTTTGTAATACAGTTCATTAAGTCTACAAATTTTATACTGTCTGTTTGACAATGTGCTTATATTTTCCCATCATTTTGTCACTCTGACTTTTTTAAACATGTTTCTGAGTAGTATCCTACATTCCTACTTGAAGTGGAAAGTTATGAGCTATTTGTTATTCAAGTTTTATACTAATTAGATTCCAGATTTTTAGCTGAATGTTCCTATCTTTCCAGGGCCTTTGTTCCTACTTTAAATGTCTGCAGGTTGAGAACTATGGCTCCAGTAAAAGTGGTTCAAACTTGTTATCCTCCAACAGCATGTGAAAATACACCACTTATAACAAGACTTGCTCCTTTTTGTATTTTTATTGCTGTGTATTCATGATTTTCCTATTGGGTCTGCTCTGAAAATGGTGTAATAAGTCATGCAGTCACCCAAGAAGCAAATTATGCCCAATTACAAAAACTGAGAACTGAATAAATGTGTTGCTTCACTCACCACTGGCGACAGCTGCAAAGTACAGAAATTAGGCATAAAATATAGAAGTTTAGGGACTTCCAAGATGGCTGCACACTAACAGCTTAATTTCAGGTCTCCAGTGTGAAAACAGAAACTCAAAAAAGAGAGCTAGTGAATTTGTCTTTTTGGATAAATGTCAGTTACTGGCTAGTAACTGCACTGTATGGATGCCAGCAAAGAAGAAATTTAGAAAACCTGAAAGAAAATCAACCGGAAATGGTAAGGTGACAACATTGGCTGGGAAGAATCCTGCAGCTGTTCAGTTTTGGTGCAAGACATGACCTTCAGTAATCTAGTGGAAATGTGCTCAAGTGTGATCAGAACTGATTAAAATAAATGAAACAAAAGCAACCTCAAGGTTATGCTCCTAAATGCTGGGAGTCTCATTATGAACCTGCACTCACTGGAAGCTGTCCTCACCTTGCAAAATGCAGACATTTGAGCAGTCACAGAGACTTGGTTTAAGGCTGTGGACAGTATCCCAGCCATACCGGGTTACACCTCCTTCCATATGTTCAGACCTCAAAGTGAAGGTGTGAAAACTAAAGGAGACAGTATATCAATATTCATTAAAGATACATATACCTTTAGATTGGTTAAACAGTATGATTCCCTGGAGATAATTCTAGTGCAATTAACTGTTGGTAGGACACCTATTCAAGTCATTGCCAGCTACAGGACCCCCTCCATGAATCAGGACACCCATTCTCCCTATTTGGATCTACTTGAGTCTATCAAGATACACCCAAACACAATGGGGTGACTTTAACAACCCAACCATTGACTGGGTAAATTACTCATGCTCAAACCCATTTGCCCAAAGGCTTCTTGACTTTGTTCACTTCAATGCCCTGGACCAGCTGGTTGACACCCCACAAGGGGTGCCAACATGCTGGATCTGGTGCTCACCAATATGGTGGACCACTGTAGCACCCCCACTGTGAGGTCCTCCCTGGTGAGATCTGACCACAAATCCGTCTCAACTAAACTAAAAAACCTCTCCAAAGCAGATTATAACCTGTTATGAGATGGTATAAATAGCTTCACTGCACCTCCTCCCTCAGATGGAACTGACAACTATGCTGATCTCTACACCAATGTTTTATACAAATACCTGTATAATTGCATTGACTCAGTCGTAACTGATAGGACCAAAACAAGCTCATCAAGGAAGAGAAAATCTTCATGGTTGACAACTGCCATTAACAAGCTTTACAACAAGATGAAGAAATTGTTCTCAAAGAGTAAGAGGAAGCGAGCCCTCCTAAACTGGAAACACTCCCTCCTCAGCTTAAACAAGCAAATAAGACTTTTTATGAAGTCCTCCAAAGCAAATTACATGTCCAAATTAGCTTCCTCAACGAAGGACAGCCACTAGGCATTCTCTACAGTTACATTTGTAATCTAAAAGGAAAGACCCAGATTTGTGCAGAACTGGTAGTTAAGGATACCACATATACTGAGCCTGTGGACACAGCTAACCTGTTGGCCGACAGGTTCTGTGAAAACTTCACTCCCCTGTCCCAGCCACAAGTACCCCATGACATCCCAGCCACCTGTCTCCTACCTTGTATCTCTAAAGAGCAGGTCATAAATGCCCTCTCTAAGGCCAAAAACACAGCATCTACAGGACCTGATAACATCCCAGGCTGTGTCCTACATGAGCTACAACATGAATTAGCAACACCACTGGGTACCCTTTTCAATCATAGTCTAAGCACCAGCTTCATACCAGCTGAATGGATAACAGCCACCATTATTCCCTTGCATAAAGGTGGTGCTTCCACTGACCCCTGTAACTATAGACCTATTAGCCTCACTAGCCTTATCTACAAGGTCATGGAGTGAACCATCATGGACCTTATCAACAAAGATATAGGTACTCTGCAAACACTTGAACCTACTCAGTTTGGACTTGTCAAAGGGAGATCATACCTGTTAAACCTGGTGGACTTCTTTGAGACAGTCACCAAGGCCCTGGATGAGGGGAAATCTGTGCGTACAGCCTATCTGGACTTAGCCAAGGTATTTGACAAACTCACCCAACTAGGCATCAACCCTTATAATGTTAGATGGGTCCCTAACTGGCTCACTAATAGAACTCATTTAGTCAAACTAGGGGAATCCACCTCCAACAGCAGACCTGTAACCAGTGGTGTTCCACAGAGATCAACCCTGGGACCTCTACTGTTTGGAATCTATTTCTCCGAAGTACAAGCAAAAAATAAAGGTCTGTAGCGGACAAAGTTTGCTTATGACTGCAAACTGGGAGCGTTCATAGAATCTCCAAATGATGTCAACATCCTACAAGAGGGTCTTACACAAACAAATGATTGGTGCCAAAGTTATGGCCTTAAACTCAATGCAAAAAAAGTATTATCATTCCTTTCAGTAAAAGTGATATTCCTGCTAATTACCACATCAATAGCAACACCTTAAGTACGCACTCAGTGGTGGAGACCTGGGCACATAGGCTGACAGCAACCTTATCTTTGATCACCATATCTCCACAGTGGTAAGAAGGGCATTCTGTATTACTCATCTCATAAGTAAGGGTGTTGCCACCAAAAAAAGAAGTTATAACCTTCCTGTACTCTTCCCTCATCAGGCCAATAATTGAGTACAAAGACCTTTTGGTAAGTACCCTTCTAAGCACCTGCAGCAACTGGAGAAACCACAAAGGTTCCTCACAAGGAAAATTCAAGGTCATCATCATCTCTCCTATGGGGATCGTCTGAAATCACTGTCACTTTATTCTGTTTCATACAGACTACTCAGAGGTGATCTCTGCCTTGCATATAAGGCAATCTCTGATCCTGTGTTATAGGAAATGCTTCATATCCGAAAGTCAAATGGTACATGAGTTACCTTCACCTGGTATGTGTCATTAATAAAACTTGTTGGAGGGACAGATTTGTCTCCCAGAAGTTACCACAACTTTGGAACAGACTCCCACTTCATGTCAAACAGAGCACCTCATTGGCCCTCTTCAAACTCAATCTGGATAACTGGATAGGTGACTATAAATTCACACCAGGGGTTCCACCTGTGTCCCTCTTGGACAGAAGCACTAGGGGATGATCGTAGAAATAAGGGTAAGAACTTGGCTAGGCTTGTAAGGGCCCTAGGGCCATTAACCTAGTAACTTCCTATGATCCTATATGGTGTATATCAATAAAAGTCTGGAAAAATGGAAGAAATTTTAAAAGATATTCAGATCAGCTGATACAAATACAAAAATCAGAGATTGAAATGAAGAAAAGGCTGGCTGAGTATGAGACTGCTCAAGAAGAGATGTTTCAAAAATGGTATAATTAGAGTACAGAGAACTTATGGAAAACCTGACATTTTCTGCCATAACAGAGACTGGAAGGAGCAGACTGTATTCATTTTATGAAAGCACAAATAAGCAACTGGACTGCTGTTCCACAGCAGGAGTTTCTAATTGAAAGGGCACATTGCGTGTATGCTCCAAAGCTGGCCATGAGAAAGCAGCCAAGACTTCTAATAATAAACATGTAATCCTACCAGCAGAAAGAATTGATTCTGACAAAACTGTGCCAGATGGACAAAGTACTAAAAGTGGAGACAGCAGTATATTTGTGGAAAATGAGTATTCACTCTACACCAGGCAGAAGAGGAGTAAATTTATTCCAGCAATCAGGGAATATTGACAGGTAGGTGTAAGATTCAAGTTGCTGTATCCAGCTATCTGCAGATCTGCAGAATATTTTTTTTCTCCTTGTGGATCAAAGTAGTTTTTTAATGTAAAACATGCTAAAGAAGAAATACAAAAGTTTGTCCAACAAAACGTGGGCTTTCAGATAGAAGGGGACTCTGTTTCTTATTCTTCTATAATAAAGCTCATAGAGAGTCTTTGCCAGTGAAACCTTTGCTAATGCTCTAAAGGAAAATGCTTGAGAGAGAGAGAGATACGCACAGTAGTTGACTAGAAGAACTGGAGTATGTTGGAAATGAACTGAAGACAGGAGTTGGGAGATGGAGATCAACAGGAAGAACATCATCAACTCAGAAATTAATGAATAATGTGGGATTACAAAGCATCAATCACATTTGTGAAATACGGCTAAACCTGAAAAACTGGAAATATTGGACTTTTTTGACTTTGTTAAATTTGTAGGGGACTCCAAAACATATGCCCTACTTCAACTCATTAACGTTTGGAAGAACATAAAGGAGTGGGAAAGAAGAAGGAAAGTGGTAACTTTACGTAAAGCAATTTTTTTTCTTAACAATATTGTTTTAAAATATGACATATACTGCAAGTTATATAGCAAAGCACTTTCAGCTATTTTTGTGTGTTATAGGGAAACTAAAGTAAATATGTGCTCTTTCCTTCTTCTGTCTTTGTCTTTTGTTTCAATAAACATCTTTATTAAATTATCACATATGACATAGGCAATCTTACATTTATATAAATGAAAAACAAACAACATTGACACCACTTTAATTGCAAACATTATACATCACAGACACCATTGAAATAACTGTAGTTGCAAACATTATACATCACGTATAATCTATCCAGTCATTGTCAGCTAAGCATTATATGGCTCATAAAAATCCTGCCTCTTAAACCTCTTTCCTTCTCTGCATATATTGTTCCCACAATTCCCATTTTTTCCTATGTAGTTTGCTCTGTCCCTTTTCTAAAAATACCAGTTCCATTTATTTTATTTCTGTTACTAAATTCACTTCAAGCAAAGTTAGTCTAGACACTGATTTCCATTTTCTAGTAATTGCTTTTTTGCAGCCACCATAATTAGACTTAGCAAGGCTTTACTATGTCTAGGCAATTCCAATTCTGTACCAGAGCTCACAAAAATCATCTTCCCAGTCAATTCAATCTGCTCACCCAGCATCTCCAACAGAGTGGTCTGTAGAAAATCCCTAAAGTCTGCCAGCTCACTACTCTCCCCAAACAATATGTTCCCAGCCACCTCTTTCTTGCCCATTACACGTCCAACATTTGTTATCCACATGATGGAAAATTCTTTGGATTCTACTTAGGGTATAAAAATACCTATGTAAACACTTCCAAGTAAAGATCCTAAACATTCTAGACTTTATTGCATATTTAGGAGATATACATATATTCCCCCATTGTCTCTTTGTGAATTGCTTATCCAATCTCTCTTCCCTATCCTTTCTAAGCTCCTCTGATTGATTCTTATAATTATCAGGCAATATTTTATATGCTCTACTAATTATGCCTTTTTTAATGGCAGCTTCTGTTCTAGATTCTATTAAAAAACTCTACCAGTGCTGTTTTTTTTTCATTTTGAACCCCCCTATTTCTTTCTCTTTGCCTATACTCTGATATCAATCCTTGACAGGGAAGGCAATCTCTAATCTGCAGTCCAAATACATTATTGGCCTCTTCCCATTCTATTATCTTTCCCTTTCTAGTTATTTGCTCCTAAACATTGGTTCCTTTGCCAGTTTTCTCCAATAAATTCCAGCCCCTTCTTGCCTATTACGTGCATCCCTAACCACAGTTATCCCTATTGGCAGAATCTCTTTTCTCCATTTTAATTCTGGTTTAGTTCTTAGAAAACTCCCTGCTATTTTATGAATATAGTACTCTGTTTGATTTTTGTTGTTCTTAAGAGTTTGCATCCAAAATCTCAGTCTGTCCTTATTTCTTGAGCTTCCCCCCGTATCATCATTCCTTTCCACTTTGAATTATAGTTTTCTGTTTGTAAAATGTATGAGCCTTAACTGTGTTGCTCTAAAATGCCCCCTCAAATTGGGTAATCCTAGTCTGCCTTATTTGATTGGAAGAATCAGCTTATCCAACTTGACCCTTGTTGTCTTCCCTTCCCAGAGAAAATCTTTCATCTTTTTTTAATTGCTATCCACAGCTTCTACTCTGGTTAATAAAAATATGCCTGACCTGTATATAAGACTAAAGGGACTAAAAACATTTTAATTGCTTGTATGTTAATATCCATATCCATATAACAAAGCTTCCAGTTTTTCAATGTTTGTATTATCTTCTGTTTAGTTTCTTTCCAGATATCCTTAGCTGCCACAACAGTCACTGCTAATCCATACTCTTAAATACTTCATTTTATCAGGTCCCCATAAATATGGATATTGCTGGACCAATTCTTGTGTGGGTACATAATTTACCGCTATTGCCTTTGGTTTAGTTTCATTAATTTTATATCCCAAGAAGATATGAAACTGTCTTAAAATGTTCTACAACACTGTAATGTCCCTTCCTGGTTTTGTTATGTAGAAGATAAACCACGAAAAAAAGGCACTAAAAAAGACCACCATAACCATAACTTGCCTGACACCTCCATTGAATGAATATTTAAAAGATAAAAAAAACTTTTAAGTCCAGTTCCTTTTGTTGATGCAAAATAGCGTCTCTGTTGTTGCCATTCAGGGTCGCTGATGTACTAGCAGAATTCCGCCTAAGACCAACAGTAGAATTGTCTCCATCAATAAGAACTCTCAGAAAAGAGTCAAAGTCATTGGCAATAATGTTTTCTGGAGTTCTGCTATCTTTTAACACATTTACGCCTTGCCCGTTGGTTTCATTCCTTCTTACACCACGCCCTTCCTGGTTGCAAGGCAAAGTTAGTGAGGAAAGTACCGTTGCCATAGAATGACAAATAGGAGTAAGCACTTCAGTGAGCTGTGTCAGCTGGCCAACCAGATTGCCGACTGCCCTGGTTTCACAGCCCCTGTCTTGTTCAGTGGAATTTAATGTTGGAAGTCCATCCGGATCCATCAAAAAAACAAACAAGGAATAAATTAAATCCACTAGGGCCAAAATAAACCAAACCACGAAAAAACGGCACTAAAAAAGGACCACCAGAACTGTAAAGCGCACAGATACGTTTATTCCATCACAGAGGCTCTGAAATACATATTTTCTGTAATAAGAACACGCGTAACATTAAAGCCACTATGGTCAAAAATGCTTAATAAGTCATTATATGCATCAGTCCCTTCTACAATCCCATTAGGGAATTTCCAAAACCTGAGTCTCTTGGGGACAATTCTCAAATGTATACATTCTTTCAACTATACATTGTCCAATTCCAAAGATTTGCACTTCCATAATAACTGTTCAAGTTTAGTTAAACTAGTACTGTAGGTGTCATTATTATTAACAGTATTCACTTGCCTGACACCTCCACTGAATGAATATTTAAAAGATAAAAAACCTTTTAAGTCCAGTTCCTTTTGTTGATGCAAAATAGCATCAATGTTGTCGCCATACAGGGTCACTGATGTACTCGCAGAATTCCGCTTAAGACCAACAGTAGAATTACCAATGACTTTGACTCTTTTCTGAGAGTTCTTATTGATGGAAACAATTCTACGGTTGGTCTTAGGCAGAATTCTACTCTGTCAAATGCTTTCTCTGCATCAAGACCCACCAATAACAGTGGTATTTTCTTACATTCTGCTTCCCTCATGTTTGCCTCCTCTCCACAAAACCACACTGATCCATATCTATCAATTTTCGTATCACTTTTGCCATTCTTTTAGCCATTATAGACATAAACACTTTATAATTGTGGTTTAGTATTGAAACAGGCCTGTATGAAGCTGGATTAGGTATTACTGTTACCATTGCCAGGATGCTGGTACTTCTCCTCTTAAAATACTGTTAAACAAAACCTTCCAGATCTTTATCAGTTTTTTAACCTCCTTTCAACCTCATTGTTTTAGGCTCCCTAAGACTGGTGACAGCCCTTTCCACTTTCTGTTGCCTGAGTCGCTGTGCTAAAAGTTTTTGTACTCTAGAATTATTATCAGAAAGAGTTGCTTAACAGCAATCTTTCTAAACTTGTGTATGTTACAGAGGTAATCCCTTATTTTCTGTTAAGCATTCTGCAGTTGCTCTTTTTCTTGTTCTGAGAGATGCCCCCTATTTTGCAATACTTTAACATTTGTCAGTCCCTCTAAATAATTATTGTTACTTCTTAGCCATATCCCCCTTTCCTTTATTTCCACCCTAGTTTTAAACTCCACTTTAATTTTATCCCACTCCCTAACTATATTTTCAGAAGAAATTTCTATCTTCTCTAGTAGAAACTCAATCAAAAGGAGGTGGCCCAGACCTGTGATTATAGCCCTTGGCCTAAAATAGGTCCGAAGGAACAACACAAAATGCTAGGGTGCCAGCGTTTCTTTGTCCATCCTGCAAGTTTAGTTCTGGAATCTGTAAACAATCTCTGAACCAGGTCAGATCCATGGTTGTTGACGTGGTCTGGTAGAGCCAAGTCCTACTGTGACCCTCAATATGGGCCCAGACAAAGCTCAATAAATGGAGGTGGCCCAGACCTGCAAGTATAGCCCTTAGACTAAAATAGGTCCAAAGAAACAACACAAAATGCTAGGGTGTACTCGCAAAGGGAAAGTAGACCTGTACCCAGAAAAGATCCTAGTCCTTTTAGACTTGAGTGGTACTTTAGTACCAGTAAAATAGACAGGACTGATATACCCAACCAAAAATGCTCAGTAGAGGTAGGAAATGCACCAGAGAGAGGTATCTTTCTGCCTTATCAGTCTGCCAGCATCCTGTTGAATACCCAAGAAATATATAGTAGACACTCCAAATAATCGGTAGACAGAAGTTCATTTCTCAGTCCTTTATTATTGCACCCAAGAGCTACTTAATGTTACAAAAGACTACAGGGTTCAATCACTGTTTTTAATGTACAGTAAATGGGAGTGGCTAGGGGCGGTAGTCAATCAGCGTGTGTAAGTGTGTAAGAGTGGGATGAATCCTTTATTCAAATTCATGCTGAAAGGTGAACCCAGTCCTCACATTGCCATTGGATTATTAGAGAGATCATAAACCACCAATCAGAATTGTTACAATTTCTTCTATAGTTTAAATAACTTTTGAGTATTCAGTAACTGAAATGGAATGAGTAAAATGCAATGTGTAAAACAGGAGTGTCCACAAGCCAAAGTAATTCACATGTTAAAAGTGTCAGATGGGCAACTGAGTAAGTTAAATACACTAAACACTTGTGGCACTTTTGAATTTCTTCTTCAGGGATGCAATAATACTCTAATAGGAACTTTAAAATAAGTTTCTTATAGGCTTTTAGCAAAATAATTCAGAATTGTACAGATTCAAGTTAATAATCAAAATAATACTCAAAACTGAAAAGAGTGAAACTGCTAAATACAAGTAACCTCAAATCACTTCAAGTGAATTACAAATAAAAACTAGCCCCTGAATTAATTTCCAAACCCATTCCTTAAATTCCTCCCTTTTCAGCTGATAGGTGGGAAAGCGCCAACGTCTCATTTTTATTTCATTGCCTTGCATTTTTATTTTAGTTATTATTGGCGGATGATCTGAAAGTTATTGGGTGTGTTTCAAGACCTTCAGTTAAATGCACATTCCTGTGAGATATAAATTCTATCTAGCTTAGCCCCGTTTTTCTATCTTGGAGAATAATATGTAAATTCACTCCGAACTCCTAGTACTGAATTCACATCTTCCATGCCAAACATTTTCATATTTCTTCAAAAATCTACCCTCTTTTGTTATACTTTTCCTTCTAGGCCCCCAGACACATCTTCACTGTTGCAAACCAAATTCCAGTCTCCACTTATAAATAATATTCCTTGCTGAAAGCTGATTATTTCTCCCAGAATTTTCTTAAGCTCCATTACTGCAGTTTTAGGTGGAATATAAATGCATGCCAGTGTAATCCTCCTCCCTTGCCAGTAGCCCCTTAGTACTATATCTCTTCCATTATATTTTATTTTTTCCTTTGCTATTACTATTGTAGCTCCTCTTGGAATTAATATAAGTACTCCTCTTTCCTTTGTCCTAGACATTCTACTGAATAACCATCCTGAAAACCTTTCTATATCAAATTCACATGTTCAGTTCTTTCCAGGTGTGTCTCCTGTAGCATAGCTATTTGCACTCTACATTTTTTAATATAGTTCACTACTTTTTCTTTTTTATATTTATCTGCAATACCATTCAGATTGAAAGACATTACAGAAAGCATCATGTTCTTATATAGTTATTATTGCCACCTCTTATGTATAACTGCTTTGTTGTTTAATGTCTAGTTCCAACTTTTATGTTATATGCATATAGTGTATGGCAGGTTGGTCTTTTATACAGTTGTTTCTTGTCAAAACCATTTGAGCCTATGCCACATCTTACATAACTTTTTTTTAAAGTCCTCAACACAACAAACAAATCCTCCCCCAAACCCCCCTAAAACCTATTAACTTAATAATAAAACACAAAACTATGTACATCTTCAAATACTGAAGTTTTTGCTTCCTAATAGGAACAAGAGTTCTAAGTTGATAGCCACACAAACAGGCTATAGTTAACCAAAAAGAAAGGTTAGACATGCTACGATGCATGGTACAGCCTGTGCTATTAGGAAATTCTATTTGATTTTGTCTATCTTTATAGCACTCCCAGCTAAGAAAACACTTGAATGCTTTCAGTAAACTTTCTATAAGCCATTAAACACAAGTCTACTGGCCTTTTCTGCTGAGTTTCTGTTTTCACACTGGGAGAGCCAGAAACAAGCTGTTACTCAGTGTGCAGCCATCTTGGAAGTCCTTGCTTTTTGTTTTGTTTTTTTTCCTTCTTTCTGTCTTCTTGTTTAATTTTAAGAAATGTAGGCACAGCAATGTAAAAAGTGAAGAAAGCCTGGACAAAAGCATATTTAAGATAATAGACTGTAATCTTGGGTTTTTAAGATGAGGGACGGGTTGTAAATTATACAAATCACAGTACAATTAACACTGATATGCTTTTTCTAACTTTTGCATAAGGGAATGACTGCATTAAAACCCTTTGCTTGATCTAACAACAGGTTTTAAGTGTTAGCAAGTAAATAAGAGAACATTGAATGTAATGAAAAGTTTTCCTTTAGCAACTAAATGCTCACAGTGCAACATGAAAAGCATGAAGCTGAAGGCAACTTTATATTTGGTTCTCATGTTTCTTTGAAGGCATGCTGATTAATGGATAAATTTGTTTTTTTACATCTGGGAGAGAAATAAAGTAAGACAAAAACAGACAGCACTTGGTGTAATTAGAAGCACAGGCTTTCACAATGTATCCTAGCATGGATAACTTTAATTATAGTTAAATTAAAGTCTGTGAATGTAACTGTCAGACTGTGACAATTGTTCTTACTAGGAGAGTTAACTAATTAGTTGAAAATGTATATAGTTTTGTGTGTTTGTATTAAGTTAATAGGTTATGGGGGTGTCCTGGGGATGCCCATTTTTGCTTTTCTGATCAAGGGTTTCATTAAAACAAAAATTCTTCTAAGATGTGACATAGCTTCAAACAGCTATTACAAGAAAAATACAGTTGTGTACACTTACCATAAATGTAGATGTTCGAGTGTATTCACTGTTGCAGTCATTACATTTGGGCAATCCTGCTGGCAGGTTGCCCTCAGTTGGCCTGAATTCCAAGGTCCTGGGTCCTGCGTCGGCTGCTGTCTCCCCCTCCCTGACGTCAGGTCGTCAGGGGTATAAAAGATGCGGCCAACACCATTTTCTTTATTTTTTCTTGCCCCAGATGTCAGGTGCCCCCTAAAAGGGTGGCCAAAATTTATATACATATAAATACATGCACCAATATAAACTTTACCTTCATCTACAAGCAAATACACCACATAGGTTGTATAAATCAGAGAAAGAAAGATAGGTTTCATGAGAAGAAAAGGGGGATGGCGGGTGGGTAACCTGGACTGCAACAATGAATACACTCGAACATCTACATTTATGGTAAGTGTACACAACTGTACTATGTTCTTCATGTTTCACTGTTGCAGTCATTACATTTGGGTAGAGTCCCAAAGCTATGGATGGGAGGCTGGTGCTAAACAGCATTAGGAGTGGCTATGAGGCCCTGCAGAACTGCAGTGGCAAAGCCTGCCCTGGATTTAGAGTAGAGTGGCAGAGGATAGTGCTTTGTAAAAGTGTGCACTGAACTCCAAGTAGCAGCCTCTAAAATGTCCTTGGTTGGTACTCCCCTGAGAAAGGCTGCAGAAGTGGCTGCAGCTCTGGTTGAATGTGGCCTAATGCCCTTAGTCTCTGGCTTGCAATGGTATAAGTAGCAGAAATGAATGCAGTGGCCTATCCACTTTGAAATAGTCTGCTTTGAGATAGCCTTTCCTTGTGATCCTGCAGCATATGCCACTAGTAATTGTTCCGTCTTTCTGAAAACTTTGGTTCTGTCCAATTAGAATCTAAGCTGTCTGTGTACGTCCAAAGAATGCAGAATTCTCTCCCTCTTGTTCTGTGGATTTGGATACAAAGTTGGCAGATGAATAGTTTGGTTAAGGGCCACACTGGACACCACCTTGGGCATAAATGTTAGGTTTGTCCTCAGAGAGACCCTGTCTGGATAAAAAAGATGAAAGGTTCCACAGCCATGAGTGCCTGAAGCTCTGAAACTTGTCTTGCAGAAGTTATTGCTAGGAGCAGAGCTGTTTTCCAGGATAAAAACTTTATATCATCCATAGCAGCTGGCTCAAAAGGAGGCAGGGTGAGTTTTTCCAAGACATGCAGGAATTGGTGATCTCCTTGGAGGCCTTAAATTTTTGGCTCCTCTGAGGTACTGTTTTAGTAAGGGATGAGAAAAGATTGATGGCACTGTATTGTAATCAGCTGAAATGGCAGAGGCATGAATTTTAATAGATGAAAAAGATCCACCTTTGTCTAGCATCTCAGTTAAGTATTGCAAAATCTGAGGAATATTTGGCACAGCTGTATCAGTTCCTTGTGCCTGGTTCCAAGCACTGAATCTCTTCCATTTTCCAGTGTAAGATTTTCTAGTACTAGGCCTTCTGGCCTCCAAAATGACATCCAACACAGCTTTACTGAGAGGTGTGCTTTGTATGACTGCATTATCCGCCATGCTGCCAGGTTTAAAGTCCTGAGTTGGCTGTGCAGGATCTGATTGTTTTGCTGGGACAGTAGATGAGGTATCTGAGGTAAGGTCCACGCTGGGCATTGAGACAAGCTCCTTAGTATTGGATACCAGTACTGGCGGGGCCAGTCTGGGGCAATCAGTATCATCCTTGGCTTCTCCTGTCTGACCTTTAGGAGTACCTTGGGGAGGAGAGGCAAAGGGGGAAATGCATATACTGATAGGTTTTTCCAGCTGAAAGATAGGGCGTCCACTTTCCATGCTTGTCTGTGATAAATCCTTGTGCAGAATCTTCTTAGTTGGTAGTTGTGAGGGGAGGCAAATAGATCTATGTCCGGGCATCCCCATTTCCTTGTTATCATGCTGAAGATTTGTGGATCCAGGTGCCACTCATGGGGATCCATGAGGTTTCTGCTTAGTTCGTCTGCCAGAGTACAATTCCTTCCTGGCAGGAATTGTGCTTGCAGATGTACTTGGTAAGTCAATGCTGTGTCCCACAAAGTCATGGTTAGTCTGCAAAGGGGGTAAGAATGTGTGCCCCCTGCTTGTTTATGTACCACATGACCGTGGTGTTGTCTGTCTTTATCAGTAGTTGTCCTGGATGAAGGAGGTCCTTGAAGGCTGTCAGGGCATTTTGAACTGCTGGCATCTCTTTTTGATTGATAGGTAGATGCATTTGGTTTGGGGTCCATGTGCCCTGAATGCATCTTCCTGCCATGTGGGCCCCTCAGGCATAATCTGATGCATCTGTTGTTAGTGTCTGCCTGGCTGGGGGTAATGTGAATGGCTGTCCCTTGTTTTGGTGACAAGCCCTTGCCAACCATCGAAAAGTACAGTTTTGTACCTACCATAAATGTAGATGTTCGAAGATCCACATTGCTGCAGTCCTTACACTTGGGTATAGCGCTGTCCTTGGTCGGCCCGAATACCAAAGTATATGGCTGACGCCGGTCATGGCGCATTAAACTGACGCCAGGACGCCAGGGTATAAATGCGCATGACCGACGTCATATCCTCAGTCTTTTCTTGCCCCAGATGTCAGAAGACCCCAAACAGGGTGAAATCAAAAAATTACCAAACACTAAACACCCCCACACCCAAACTATGTACAACTTCTAACAATTGTCTAATAAAGTACTAACCTAACCACACAACCACCCCTAAACACAGAGGGGACGGGGACTGCAGCAATGTGGATCTTGAACATCTACATTTATGGTAGGTACAAAACTGTACTATGTTCTTCATCTCACATTGCTGCAGTCCTTACACTTGGGTAGATTCCCAAAGCAGAGGTAAGGGAGGATGGCAAATCAAATAGAAGCAGGAGCTGTCAAAATGTCCTGTAGAATAGCAGTGGCAAACCCAGCCCTAGATTTAGAGTAGAGAGGAAGGTGGTAGTGCTTAGAGAAAGTATGTACTGAACTCCAAGTAGCTGCCTCCAAAATGTCCTTCGTTGACACTCCCCTTAGAAAGGCTGTAGAGGTGGCAGTAGCCCTAGTGGAATGAGGTCTGATCCCTGTTGGGATCTGCTTGCCATGCTGAGAATAACAAAAAGAAATGCAAAATCCAATCCATTTAGAAAGAGTTTGCTTTGACACAGGCTTGCCCTGAGTACCTAAAGCAAAAGAAACAAACAACTGTTGCGACTGCCTGAAACCCTTAGTCCTATCTAAGTAGTAGCGTAACTGTCTGTGCACGTCCAAAGTATGCAAGATCTTTTCCCCCTTGTTTTGGGGGTCTGCATAAAAGGTAGGTAAATGAATAGACTGGTTTAAAGACACACTTGAGACCACCTTAGGCATAAAGGAAGGGTTAGTGCGTAAAGATACCCTATCCTTATGGAAGATCAAGAAAGGCTCAACAGCCATAAGGGCCTGCAATTCAGAAACCCTTCTTGCAGAGGTAATGGCCAACAAAAAAGCAGTCTTCCATGACAAATATTTTAACTCAGCCGTAGCTGCAGGCTCAAAAGGTGGCAGAGTGAGCTTTTCCAACACATAATTGAGGTCCCAAGCTGGAGTAGGAGCTCTTCGTGGAGGTCTTATGTTCTTTGCACCTCTGAGGAATTGCTTGAACAAGGAATGAGAAAACAAAGGTGGATCACAGTCATAGTGAGCTGAAATTGCTGCAGCATGAATTTTAATGGAAGAGAAGGACAAACCCTTGTCCAATAGTTCAGTAAGATATAGAAGAGCCACACTTAAATCAGGCTCAGAAACATCCATACCCCTTGCTGCACTCCAAAGCAAAAATCTCTTCCACTTGTCCGCATACACTTTCCTTGTACTAGGTCTCCTAGCTTCCATAATCACATTCAAAACTTGTTGAGGAAGTTGAGCCCTGCTATGAGCTAAAACAGAATATGCCATGCTGTGAGATGAAGAGAGTGAAGCTTGACATTGAGTAAATGACCGTCCTTTTGAGACAACAGTTGAGGAATTAAAGGCAGGGGCCACGGTGGTTTCCTTATTAAATTTCTCAGTAGTGGGTACCAATGCTGTCGGGGCCAATCTGGAGCTATCAGGATCATTCTTGGTTTGTCCTGGCTTACCTTTAGCAGAACCTTTAGAAGTAGAGGAAGTGGTGGAAAGGCATATACATGAAGGTTTTTCCAACTGAAAGAAAGAGCATCCATTTTCCAAGCTGCCTGGTGTATCCTTTTTGTGCAAAACTTTGGCAGCTGGTGGTTTAGAGGAGAAGCGAACAGATCTATGTCTGGTGTTCCCCATGACACTGTTAATTGCTGAAATACCTGAGGATCCAGTTTCCACTCGTGGGGATCCATGATTTGCCTGCTTAACACATCTGCTAAGGAGTTCTGCACCCCCGGCAGAAACCTTGCCTGAAGATCCAGTTGTAGGCTGAGAGCCGTTTCCCATAGAATCATTGCTTGTCTGCATAGAGGGTAAGAATGTGTACCCCCTTGCTTGTTGATGTACCACATGACAGTTGTGTTGTCTGTTAGAATCAACACCTGTCCCGAAGAAGTAATTCCTTGAAAGCTGTTAATGCAAACTGGACTGCTAACATCTCCTTTAGGTTGATATGTAGATGCTGTAGTCTGGCAGGCCACTTGTCCTGTATCCATTTTCCATTGAGATGAGCCCCCCAAGCGTTGTCTGAGGCATCTGTTGTTAGAATCTGACTTGCCTCCGGCCGGGTCACAGAAAGTCCCTTGTTTAGGTGACATTGCTGAGCCCACCACAAGAATTCCTTTTGGATGCAATGTATTATTGGAATGACAGTGTCCAGATCGTGGCAGTGCTGTGTCCATAAATTCTTGAGATACCATTGTAGCTTCCTCATATGCAGTTTGGCATTGGGAAGCACCAGAATACAAGATGCCATGAACCCTAAGGCTTGAAGGACTGTCCTTGCAGTCAGCCCGGACTGATGTGATAGTTGTTGGAAGTAAAGGGAAAGATTCTTTTGTTTGTCCGGGGTTAAGAAGGCCATCTGGGCTGCTGTATTCAGTCTCACACCCAGAAAGCACATGTCCTGAGAGGGTACTAGACTGGACTTTGTTTCGTTCACAGAATACCCTAGGCATCTTAGCACTGTTATCACATACTTTAAATGCTGTAGAAGTTCGTCCTTGCCCTGAGCCAGAATCAGGCAATCGTCCAAATAAGGGTAGATCTGTATTCCTTTCCGTCTGAAGAAAGCTATCACTGGAGCCAGGACCTTTGTGAATACTCTGGGTGCAGTGGATAAGCCAAAGGGCAATGCAGAGAATTGATAGTGTGAATCTCCAGCTCGAGCAGATACTTCCTGCAGCCTAGAGTGATTGGGACATGAAGGTAAGCCTCTTGAGATCCAAAGTTACCATCCAGTGATCCTTGCTCAGGAGGGGTAAAAGCTGTTGCAATGTCAGCATCTTGAACTTGGGGATGTCCAGAAAGGTGTTGAGGATAGACAAATCCAGAATTGGTCTCCACGTGTTCCCCTTTTTTGGTACTAGGAATAGGCGAGAGTAAAATCCTAGGCCCCTTTCTGTCATAGGCACCGGTTGTATGGCCCCTATCTGTGTCAATATGGATATTTGTCTGTGAGCTTCCAATTTGTGTTGGGGCGGAATATCTGGCATGCCCTTGAACGGTGGCAAGGTATGGAAATAAAACCTGTAACCGTGATGAATGATATCCAATACCCATCTGTCTTGGGTAATTAAACTCCAGTTCTCTTTGAAAAGTGTCAGTCTTCCTCCTAAAGGTGCTGCGAGACGTGAAGGTTCTGGCAGTTGAAAAGGTAGGTCATTGGGTCTGTCTACGAAAGGGCTGACCCCTGCCCTCCCCTGAAGGCTGTGCAGGTGAGCCCCCTGTCCTGGATCTAAAGGAACCCTGAGCTCTGCCCCTAGCACGCCTAGACCTACCCCTAGACTGGGAATCATAAGAAGGGTATGTCCACGCCTTGCTTGGCCAGTTTCTGCTAAACTTTGGTGGTTGAACCTGTAAAAAATCTTTAACAGTGTGCATAGATTTAGCTTTGTCCTCCATTTTCTTTAAAACTGCTTCAACAGGCGAACCAAACAACACATCAGATTGTAAAGGGGCATCCAAGATCTTTGACTTAACATGCTCAGCTAAATTCTGATCCCGTAACCAGGCGTGCCTGGGAAGGACAGTACCAGTGGCAGCCACCCTGGAAGAGGCCTGTACAGCATCAAAACCACATTGTAAGGAATGCTTACCCACCTGTTCAGACACATGTACCAGATCTTGTAACTCCTTACATTCAATACCTTCTGCCAGAGCATCTACCTTAGACTTTAACTGTGAAAGGAGATAGATTTGATATCTCAGCATGTGGAATTGACAATTTAAAGCCCTCATGGCTAAAGCTGAAGAAGTATACACTTTCTTACCCCATCTGTCTAAAGCTCTTGCTTCTTTGTCCGGAACTGGATTTTTAGCCACAGAAGCCTTAACCCCTTTAGGCCCCTGAGTAACTGTCTCTGGATCTGCCCTAGGGCTTTTAAAAGATACTTGTGAGCTTCAGGCACCCTATAGTATCTGTTCGGTTTAACAGGAGCGGGAGGTAAGGAATCAGGGTTAAGGGAAGCAAAACATCTTCCACCACAGAAAGAACAGGGGGTATAGCTAAAGGCCTATGCTGAGGTAAAAACAAAAATTCCCTAAGTCTTTTCCTGGAATCAGAGAAATCCTGACCTTCCCATTTAAAATGCTCCCTCATGGCATGGAGAGTCTCTGAGAATGAAAAATCCTCAGGAGGAGAAGCAGAAGGGGTGGAGTCATCCACATCAGAATCAGAATAATGAGAAAACTCCTGTAAATCCTCAGCCGAAGACTCAGAAATATCAGAATCCTGTTCAAAATTCCCAAATTCAGGATCCACCCTAGGCCTTTTGACAGGAGGGGGCAACCATCGAAACTCCTGTTGCAGGCAGGGAATGAATGTAATCATAGTTTCTAGGCTGTGGCAATGTTGAGTCCAAACACTTTTTAGGTACCATTGACGTTTCCTCATATGCAGCCTTACATATGGAATTAGTAGGATGCAGGATGCCATGAAACCCAAAGCCTGCAGAATTTTTCTTGCAGATAACTGGGCCTTTGTTGCCAACATTTTGAAATAGGTAGTCAGTTGCTTTTGTTTGTCTGGCATGAGATAAGCCATCTGGGCAGTTGTGTTTAAGCTTGCACCCAGGAATATTATCTCTTGAGCGGGTACTAGTTTTGATTTCTTTTCGTTGACTGTGTACCCTAGGCATGTTAGAAGTCTTTTCACAAATGCCAGACGCTGTAGAAGAATGTCCTTGTTCTCTACTTGAATTAAACAGTCGTCCAAGTAAGGATATATTTGTATTCCTTTTAGTCTGCAGAATGCAATTACTGGTGCCAGGCACTTTGTAAAGACCCTGGGCGCAGTAGATAAGCCAAAGGGCAGTGCAGAGAATTGGTAATGCATTGAGCCATCCTTGAATGTGAGGTATCTTCTGCATATTTGTCTGATTGGGACATGCAGGTATGCCTCTTTTAGGTCTAAAGTCACCAACCAAGCGTTCTTGCCCAGCATGGGCAGAAGCTGCTGCAAAGTCAACATCTTGAATTTTGGTATATCCAGGAATGTGTTCAAAATAGATAGGTCCAGTATTGGCCTCCAGGCCTTGTCCTTTCTGGGTACCAAGAATAGTCTTGAGTAAAATCCTTGTCCCTGCTCTTGCTCTGGTACTAGTTGAATGGCCCCCATGTCTATGAGGGATAAGACTTGTTTTTGTGCCTCTGCCCATTGATTTATTGGCAGATCTGGCCATCCGTTTGCCTTTGGCAGGGTATGGAAATGGAACTTGTAGCCTTGTGACATGATATTTAAGACCCACTTGTCCTGGGTTATAATGTGCCAATTTTGAGAAAAAAGTGCTAATTTTCCCCCTAAGGGTGCTGCCAGAAGATAAGTGTTTGGTGCAGGCGCAGGGAAGTCATTGGGACTGTTTCCTGAATGGTTGTGTTTTGTCTTCTCCAACTTTGGAGGTAGAAGCTCCCCATTGTTTTGAGCGGAATGAACCTTGCACCTGGGATCTGCCTCTAGGGCATCTGGTTCTGCCCCTTTGAGGTCTGTCTGACACAGGAAAGGACCAATTCTTTGTTGGCCAGTGCCTACTAAACCTAGGTGGCTGTACTTGTAAAAAATATTTGACCGTTTGCATAGATTTAGCTTTGTCCTCCATTTTCTTTAACACCTCTTCTGCCTTAACACCAAACAAAGTATCATGTTGTAAAGGAGCATCTAATAATTTAACTTTAACATGATCAGGCAAATTTTGTTCCTTTAAACAAGCATGCCTCCTGATAACAGAACCTGTAACTGCGGCTCTGCAGGAGGCCTCTAAAGAATCAAAACCACATTGCAAAGTATGCTTTCCAACTTGTTCAGCTGCATGCAATATATCCTGCATTTCCTTGTTTTCTGCACATTCAGTGTTTAACAACATTTTCTGTTTAAGCAATGCCATGACATGTTGTTGATATTTGAGCATATGAAACTGACAGTTTAAGGCCCTTATAGCCAAGGTAGCAGATGTGTAAACCTTTTTTCGCCATCTATCCAGTGCTCTAGAATCTCTGTCAGAGGGGGTAGGGTTTTTTGCAGCGGAAGCCTTAACTCCTTTGGGACCCTGAGAAATAGTTTCTGGGTCTGCAGCGGGGTTTTTAAAAAGGAATTTATGAGAGTCAGGAACCCTGTAATATCTGTCTGGCTTAACAGGAGCTGGAGGTAAGGAGTCAGGTGTAAGACTAGACTCCGAAAACACATCATCTACAATGTCTATAACAGGTGGGATGGCTAGGGGCTTGTGTTGAGGTAGTAAAAGGAAATCCCTGAGCCTCTTTTTAGATTCTGAAAAATCTTGGCTCTCCCAGTGGAAATGCTCCCTCATGGTATGTAAGGTTTCCCCAAAAGAATTGTCCTCAGGAGGAGAAGCTGAAGGTATAGATTCTTCAGCATCAGAATCCTCATGGGGAAGAGAATATTCCTGATCAGAAGAGGAATCAGAAGAAATGGAAGCCTGATCTGAAGATTCACAGTCAGTCTCTTGCCTAGGCCTCTTATCAGGAGGGGGATGGGAACCCCTAATCAAGGTAATCAAGTCTTCAGCCACTTTGAGCATCTGCTTTTTGGGCATGGAGGCCTGTCCATGTGGCTCTTGAGTTTGCTTCTTTGTCTTTGAAGGTGCTTTAGTCTTTGCCTTTGAAGTTGGTTTAATGTATAAATGGTTAGGTCTGAATACACCTTCAGAAGCCGGTGCCTGCTCAGCGGCTCCGGACCCATCTGAAGGAATAGCGTTCGAGGGTCCAATACCTTGAGTTTCCAGCGGCATAGCCGACTCCATGTGGGAGTCAGTAGCGGCCTGCGACTCTAAAGTAGCGGGCGTCAGGGGCTATGAAAGCGCCTCACAGAGAACCGGCGACTGGCTTAGGAGAAGCTTTGTCATCGGTTTTGGGCCTCGGTTGTCTATCTTTTTCTTTTTCTTTGCGTTTTTTGTGAACTCTGGTAGTCAGATGGCTCTTCGACGACATTTCTGGGTAATTAAACCTGCGACCAAAATAGTTTAATGCAAAATCATACCGACGCTTAATAGTGCATTGGTTAAATATAGCACAAAACCGACAACCTGAAACGTTATGGTCAGGGCCTAGGCAAGGAATACAGCAAGAATGAAAGCCCTTATGAGGTATTTGCTTCCCACAAGAAATACAATTATTAACTTTTTCTGACATCGGTCTGGAGCAAGAAAAAAGTTTCCCCAATGGAGTACTTAGCTTTATAGAAGAGTTCGGATCTGAAACTCGAACATGAAAATCTCAGGAGTCGGCTGACCGGCACTTGCAAACTGCTTCTGCTTTTGCCGCCGCATGGCAAGAAAGACTAAAGAAAATGGCGTTGGCCACATCTTTTACACCCCCAGGACCCAGGACTTTGGAATTCAGGCTGACTGAGGGCAACCCCAGCAGGATTACCCAAATATAATGACTGCAACAGTGAAACATGAAGAACATCAACTGTATACAAGATCAACCCATTAAACATTAGTGTATGTGTGTAACATAAAAGCAGAAACTACTCATTAAAAAAGCTTTTATATATATACAGGTGGAAATAATAACTTCTTATCACAATTGCAACACTTTCCATATTACCTTTAAATGTGAATGGTCTCACAGGTATATACAACAAAGAAACAGTAATGAGCTATATTAAGAAATACATACCTAAAATGGTTATACTAAATGAGACACATTGATGAATTTGATAAAGAAAGGACTTCATGATGATTATTAAGAGGAATATATGTGACAAAGGAACAGGAGAGTACATATATTAATTGCTAGAGGAACTCCAATAGTCATAGAAGGAGGAAAAAAAGAGATAATAATAGCATGTATTTATACATCACCTAAAACTGCTACAATAGAACTTAAGAAAATTCTGGGAGAAATAATCAACTTTCAGCAGGGATTATTATAAATAGGTGGGCACTGGAATTTGATTTGTAACAGTGGGGATGTAACTACGGGGATTAAAAGGGAAAATATAACAAAAGATGATATATTTTTGAAGAAAGTTATGAAAATATTTTGTATGGAAGATGTGAATTCAGTAGTAGGATCTCAGAGAGAGTTCACACTTTATTCCCCAAGGTACAGCAACTGGGTTAGACAAGATAGAAATTATATTTCACAGGAACATGTGCATTTAATTGAAAGTTCTAATACACATCCAATAAGTATTTTAGATCACGTGCCAATAAAAAGTAAAATAAATGCAGGGTAATGAAATAAAAATGAGGCACTGGTGTTCCCCGCCTATCTGTTAAACAGAGAGGAATTTAAGGAATGGGCATTAGAAATTATTTGGGAGTTACTCATGGAAGATATAAATTTCTTCAGAAAATATAACTAGGAAGTGGGATAAAATAAAAGTAAAATTTAAAAACAGCATAGAAATAAAAAAGAGATATGGTTAAGAAGTAACTAGAATTATTTAGAGGGACTAATGAATGTTAAAGCATTGCAGAATGAGGGGAATCTCACAGAAGTGGCACAACTGCAAAGTGCTAAAGAGAAAATAAGGGACTACTTGGATAATATGCATGAGTTTAGAAAGATTGCTATTAAGCAAATGTTTTTTGATAATCCCAGAGCACAAAAGGTTTTAGTACAGCAGATTAGGCAAAAGAAAGTAAAAGGGGTTGTTGCCAAGCTTAGGGAGCCTATAACAAAGAAAATAACTAACTAGAGATCCTGTAGAGGTATTAGAAATATTTTGGAAATTTTATGAAAATCTCTATAGAGCACAGAAATGTGGAAATCAAGAAAAAGTCCAAATGGAAATATTTATATAAGAATTAAATATGTCAAGGCTAGAGGTAGATGAGGCTCAATTATTAGTGGTTGGGATAGGAGAAGATAAGATAAAGATGGTGATGTAAAACCAATCTGTGGGGAGGAGGTCTCCAGGACTAGATGGTGTTCCTGTGAGGGTTTGGAGGCTGGGGGATGGTGAAGATCTGGAAGATTTTGCTTGCCACTGTTTTGGAGACATTAGTATCCTGGAAGGGGGGGGGGGCTATGGTGGCTGTGGTGCCTGGGAATGGTGGCGACCCATTGGATCCAGCTTTGTGTAGGCCCATTTTGATTCTGGACCATGACTGTACATTATTTGTGTCTGTAGTGGCTGGAAGAGTGGTGAAGGTGTTGCCAAAGTTGAAGGATGTGGGTCATTGTTGTTTTTTTGGAAGTGAGGTGGGCATTTTACAACATTAATGGAGTGGTTATGGTCCAGAAGGAAGCAGAGTGTAGAAGGATACCACTGTTGTTGGTGGGTCATGATGTAGTCAGGTGTTTGATGTGGTGGGCTGGGGACTCTGGATGGGGAGGTGGAGGCCTTAGCTTCCCTGGTACAGTGTTGAGGATGGTTGGGAGGGTTTGTGGGGTATTGTAGGTGAAGGCTTGGGTGGGAGGTTCCTCTATGATAGGTTCTGTCTGAGCAGGTAAGCCAGGCAGGGGTATCTTCCTTCTCCTTTGATGTTCGCATTATATTTGGTACCACTGGTGGAGAGGATGAGGGACTCAGGGGGTTATGTATGTCACTGGTGTGGTGGTCAACAGGGTTTGGCTTTGTTTGTGGATGATGTTGTTTTGTGCCTGGTGGAATGGGAGAGGGATGTTTTAGTGTTGTGGTGCATTCTGGGATAGTTTCAGGTCTTTTTTGGATGCAGAATTGACAAGGATGGGACAGAGGTGGTGGCTGTGGGCTGTGTACCCACATGTGGATTGGTTCAGCAATGCCATCTTTAATGGACATAGTGGGATGAGGTGCTTGGGAGTAAGGGTTGGAAGGGATTGTGTAGTGGTGGCTGGGGATTTACGGAAGGAGACTGGACACAGGATAGTACAGGGACTGAAGAACTGAAGACTCTGTTTTGTGGATGTCGATGGTAGGATGTGGGCACTGAAGGCATTTTGGTCCCTTTAGTTTTGTACATAGGTTGGACATGTTTTTGTTGACTGGAGAAGAAGTTGTGGATAGCAACTGGTGAGGAATTTGGGGGTTTTGTCTGGGGGCCAGGAGTCGGGTGTGGGTGGGCTGGTCCTTTTGGTTGAGTGGGGTGGTTTGGGATTGTTTGATTTGAGGGGATGTTTCAGAGCTACACAGTTGGGGCTCCCATGCATGGCATGGGAGGGCTGTGGTTAAGGGAGGTGGTGGTGATGAAGCAGTGGGTAAGCTTGAGAGGTGAGGAGAGACTGGGATTTTTGATGCAGATCCTTCAGGAGAATAAACTAGCCATACAGAGTGCTGTATTCATGGGGAAGCAGGGGGTGTTCTGGGAAGTGGACAGGGGGTAGGTAGGATGGGGCTGGAGTTTGCTGGACAGGCCTGGCGGGAGGAGTGAACATGTTGGGATCAAGCTGGGAGGTAGTGGAATCGGAGGAGGTTGGGAGTACATTTGGACTGCAGTCTGAAGATGACCTTCACAGTCAAGGATTTTTGTCGGAGTGTAGTCAGGGAGAAAGGAGTGGGGAGATCCTTGGTGGAGGACCAGCACTGGTGGGGGGTTTTGGTTGGGTCTGAAACATTGGTTGCTGTTGAGTGCGGGATAATTGGTGAGGCATATGGAATACTGCATGATGACTATGGAATTCAGTCAGAGGAGTTGGAGGGGACTGGGAGGAGATATTGGATGGGCGGTTTATGGGGAGATATCAGGAGGGTTTGTGTATAGCTCCCAGGTATGTGACAGAGTGTGGAGGGTTTGGGATATTTGCTTGGGAATGTTTGTGTGTGTGTTTCTGAACTCCAAGAAGACTCCAGAGAGTTTTTCCTTGGGTAAATTGTGAGTGTGGTGGTGGGGAGGGAGAGAGGTGGGTGGGAGCATGTTTTTTGGGGATGTGATGGGTTAGTGAACTTTGGAGGTTCCCTGCAGATTGCGTTGCCAGGGATGTTTGGTGTGTGGAATGGTGTGGCTGGGGAGGTGATTTTTTTGAGATGTGGTGCATGATCTGAGCTGCCTAGATGTAATGGGTCCTTGTTGAGTTTATTCCTGGTGGCTGCCATATAAGCACCTGCTGAAATGGAGGTTAGAGTGTAGGCCAACCACATTAGCAGCAGTGAATAATGTAGCAGAGATAGGGGAACTGGGATCTTTGGAGAAGGGTGGGGCAAATTTCATAGAGGAAAGTAGGAATTGTGGGAATAGTGCTTGCATATTGACGTTTTGGAGGAGGGGCAGGTTTGAGGGAGGGTAGGAATTGAATGAGCTATGTAATATTCGATTGACAATGACTGTATAGAAGATTATGTGTGCTATATCATTTGTCAATATGGTTTGCTTTCATTTATATAAAAGTATCCCACACCCAGTAAAAATGGTTGTTCCCCAAGGCTCCATACTTGGCCCATTACTCTTTAACATCTTTACTAATCAACTCTATACCTCTTGTACTCTGTCTACCCTAATACAATATGCTGATGACTCTACAGTCATCACCATTGCCAACTTCCCCTCAGAACTCCTTTCAACCACTCAGATATCTTTCACCTCAGTGGAATCCTGGCTTTCCAATAACCACCTCATTCTCAACCTTAAAAAAACAAAACTGTTCCTCTTTCTCCCCAAAAATGCTAACCATATCAAATGCAACTTCTCCATACAATCTCTTAACAATACCCTCATTGAGGTAGAATTCTGCACAAAACTCCTTGGTGTCACCATCGATGATCAGCTGAAATCTGACCTACATGTTAACAATTGTATTAGGAAGACTCACCAGAAATTAGGGCTCCTCTATAAAAACAAAAAGTTCCTCACAACTGAGGCCAACGTTTCCCTCTCTCATGCCAGTCTTCTACCTAGTCTCTTATATAGCTCCCAAATTCTCACAAATCTGAACTCCAGACTCCAGGCCAAACTAGAGGCCACCTACAACAAGGTAGCCAGATTTGCAGCTTAACAAACCTATAAATCCCATCATTGTCTTTTCCTAAAACATCTAAACTGGCTTGAACAACCCCATCACCTTTGCCTCTCTCAGCTGCAGATCATTCCCTCCACCCTATGCCTGCCTTCCTACTGTCCAGTATTATCCTCCCTCATCTCCTATTATTCTCCTTCTAGACCACACTGAAGCTCTACACAAGACCTGCTACAAGTATCTAAACCTAAGACCAAAGCAGGGTGTAATGTCTACACCTATGACCCAACAATTGCTTGGAACAAACTATCCCTGGAAATCAAGACCCTCACTAATCCTAAACAATTTAAGTCGGCCACCAAAGAACACTATAGAAGTCTCTGGGCTTGTCACTGTAATCAACCACCATAAGCACATCCTGCTAATGCCTTCAAGAAATAATCAATATTTTATCACCTGACAAACTGCCTTTCTTCGCAAAAGTATTGCAATGTGTTGAAATTTTTGCTAATCATGAGTAAGACTTATAGATATTGTAATGAACCTCTTATGTATTTTTTTTTTGTTGTTATAATAATGTTTCTGATTACATTGTAACTGCTTTTTAAGTGGAGCTTTTCTCCCCGGGCCTCCGCTGAAAAAGGGCTACTCAGCTCAGTCGGATACACCCAGTCAACAAATGTAACTTAAAATAAAATAAAATAAATAAATAAATAAATAAAATGACTGCCTATGTCATAAGTGATAATTCAATAAAGATTTTTTTGTTTAGAAAAAGAAATATAAAAGCTCAGAAACATCTTTTATACTGTTGACATTGCTGTTCTAAAATATAATATAATATGGGCAATCGTGTTGACAGGCAGGGCTTGAGGATAATTTCAAAACTGATGCAAAGCAGACTAGACTGGTAAAACAATGGCTATTTTTTTTTAAATGAAGTTTGCTTGAGGTCCTCTAGAGATTGAAATGTCACAAACCACAAACTCACATCTTTTCTCCCCAGGACTCTGCTCAAAGGGAGCTATCAGCTCAGATATCTATCCTGATCAACAAATGTAAATAAATAAGAGCAGTCAAGACTGCAGCTAAACAACATAGCCCTCTGAGGTAAGTAACTCTTTGGGCCAGATTCCTAAAGACTCTATCGGAATAAGACCTGTCTATAAAGCAGACTTACTCTGGAGTAAGACACGTACACTGAGAGCAAGTACTTTAAAATGTGGCTTTTTGTGTACTACCCCTGTGGCTAAAGGGTATCTGGAACAGTAGAAATTCTGACGAATCAAAAGAAGTGTAAAGCATGAAAATCTTTTCTATTTTGAATATTTAGGTCATTTTTATAATTTACAAATGTCAAAGTATGTCAAGTTTATTCATGTGCTGAACTTTGCCTTTTGCTCCACTTATTTCACTCTCATCTATTACTCTTTTATTTCTATGCTATTTTAAAATTATTTATTGTGCCAAGTTCGACAATCTGTTCAGGTAATATTTTTTCAGTCTGTTCAGGTAATATGTTTCATTTTCCTACTACTCTTTTTGTGACACAGTACTACCCCCATTTACTCCTAATCCCTTCTGACCATCTTTGTAAATCCAAGCTAACCTTAACTTAACCAGCTGTAAATAATACATAAGCCCCTGCTCATTTTTATTTACACTGTTGACTGGGTTAGTCCCATTAGATCAATAGCCTCTTTTCAGGGGACATACAAGGTGGTACTGAGACTAACTAGGGGATATTTGGCCAGGCTACGGAGAACTTCCCCCTACCCTTTTCAGTAAGTGTTGTGGGAATTTTTTTTATTTTATTTTTTTTTTTACATTTGCCTGAGCTACCACAAACTCATGCACATGGGACCTCAGTCTAATCTCTTATCCAAAGGATGGCATACTCAGGAGTGTAGGACCCACTTATGCTACACTCCAGTACTGGAAAACTAATACAACTACCTGGTGAAGGAACAGAACCCACATTCTTCATAAAAGCATAAAAGGCAAGTGTGCTACCTGTTCAGCTACTGAAACTGCACTCCTAAGCTCTAGCCACCTTTTCTGTCATATTTTCCCCCTATTTCCTTTCTTCTTGAATGCTAATCTTTCCACACTTTCCAGATTCATACATTTATTTATTTATTAGCATTTGCTTATTAAGAAAGTCCAACTGGGCCATGATGGGCCTCTTTTCAGTGGAGGCCCAGGAAATAAAGTTCTACAGCTAATAAACCATGCAAGATGTCATACAATACAGTACAGTTCAAGGCAAAAATGCAAATATTAAATATGACATAAAAGATAGAAAAATTAGCATGCAAAGAAAAAAAGCAAAAAAGAGACTGATCATAGATATTATATTCCAGAGAGTTACATTTCAGTTTTACTAAGTAGCGGTGATACTGCTAAGAACTTCTATTAGGTTAACTGATAGGTGCAACAGAATATGTGCAGGGCATTACTGCTAAACAGCAGACTGTTTGATAAGAATTTCTAGGTATGGTTAAACCACTTGTTCTTTTGTTGAAAGCCCAGAAGCTTAGGTTCATAGGTAGGTACTAGGATACCTGCCCGAGGGCATTTATAAGCCTAGCCAGAGTGTGTCGGCTTTCGCCACCCCATTGATTAATTAACCGATCCTCTGTTAAGCAGAGCCAATGAAGTGATCCCAGGGGTGTATTTTCTGTTACCCATCCACTCGTCAAGGTTTCTCTTGAAGAGTGTTAGTGAGTGGCATGTAATTTGGAATTTTGTTCCAAAGCATAGGGGAGTCTCAGGAATCTATCCTTCCAGCATGTTCTGTTTATTGTTGTGGCGAGGTTTAGCTCACTAGAGCGCGTGGCTCGCAGTGACTTGGATTTCTTTAGGTGGAGCATGTCCATCAATTCTGAGTTGGACATGGCTTTGTAAGTCAGGCAGAGATCACCTCTGAGTAAGCGATATGCCACTGAGTACAGCCGGAGTTTTTTCAGTCGGGCTGCATAGGACATATGTTTGAGACCAGTAATCCTCTTGGTGAGGTACTTTTGTTGTGTGTCTTGTGAGGTACATCCCAAATGGAGCATTGTACTCTACGATGGGTCTAATGAGTGATGAGTAGAGGGGCACTATAACCTCTTTACTTCTAGATGCAAACCCTTTAGTAATTAGATGGACCACATAGAAGGATTTCCTAACTACTTTGGCAATATGATTGTCAAAGGAGAGATTACTATCTACCTGGGACCCCAGATCTCTTATTACCACTTCTGTATTAAGGAGGCTGCCACCTATGTGGTAATTTGTGGGTGTTTTGTTTTTCCCAAACGGGATGACTATGCATTTTTTGGCATTTAGCTTAAAGCCATGACTTTGACACCAGGTGTCCGTCTCAGTAAGGCCCTTTTGGAGGATGTCCATGTCAGCTGGAGAGTCAATTATGGCTCCCAGTTTGCAGTCATTGGCAAACTTGGTTAGCCATAGTCCTCCTGTGTTTGCCTGTACTTCTGAGAAGTATATGCCAAACAGTAGGGGTCCCAGGACCAAGCCTTGTGGGACACCACTTGTGACCGGTTTAGAGTCGGACCTGGAGCCCGCTATTCTTACCGTGTGAGTTCTGTCTGTAAGCCAGTTGGCAACCCATCTCGTGACGTAGGGGTTTATGTTCAGGCTGGTGAGTTTTTCTGTAATACCTGAGTGGGGAATCATGCTGAAAGCCTTGGCGAGGTCAAGGTAGGCTGTGTGAACCACCTTTCTCTCATCTATGGCCTTGGTGACTGTCTCAAAGAAGTCAACCAGGTTTAGTAGGCATGATCTGCCCTTAACAATGCTGAACTGGGTCTGGTCAAGTGTTTGGAGTTTCCCAATGTCTTTGTTAATGAGTTCCATGATGATGCGCTCCATAGCCTTGCAGACCAGGCTAGTCAGGCTTATGGGGCAATAGTTACCAGGGTCAGTTGTGGCCCCTCCTTTGTGGAGAGGAATAACCATTGCTGTGCACCATTCTATGGGCACATAGCCTGTGGAAAGGCTGAGGTTGAACAGCGTGTTTAGGTGGGGGGTTAGTTCGTTCTGTAGTCCGTGCAAGACGCAGCCTGGGACACCATCTGGTCCCATTGACGCTGTCTTTTTGGCTTTTGAAAGGACTGCTTTCACCTGTGCGTCTGTGATTTTTGGGACACTACACATTTCCGGTACTGTTGTGGGAGGTGAGAGGGGGGGTGAAGTTTGCACTGAATCTATCTGCCAGGATGTTGGCAATATCAGTAGGTTTAGTATATTTTGTGCTATTTTGCACTAGTTCAGTGCATATCTGCGAGTTACCACTTAGATTCTTAAAATAGCTAAAGAAGGCTTTGTGGTTATCTTTTGAATCCTTGGCTATTTTTCTTTCAAAGTTAGCCTTGGATGATTTCATGAGGGACCTCAGTTTCTTACTGATACTGATCAGGGATGTCTTTCCTTCTTGGGATTTGCTTTTTTTCTGAACTAGTTTCCTCCTTCTATTGTACAGCCTGTTTATTGCAGGGGACCACCAAACTGGTTTCCTTCTCTTAGAGGAGTGAGTCTTGGTTTTGCTAGGGATGGCACAATCCATGCATCCTTGTAGGTGCTCATAGAGTGCATTTGTAAAGGTTTCTGCATCTTGCGCAGCATTATCCTTTAGCGTGGGGGCTGTGAAACTTACCACCTCTGTCTTAAGTAAGGTGAAGTTTGCTTTAGAAAAGTTTTTTACTGTGGTTTCCTTAGTTGGGGATGGTTTTGGGGTGTGGACATCCAGAGTGATTAGTTTATGGTCTGATCTAACCAGTGACGGGTTGACCTCCGGTGTGGAACACCTGTCACCCATGTTGGTGATGACCAGGTCCAACATGTTTTCACCTCTGGTAGGAGAGTTTACCAGCTGATCCAGGGCATTTGAGTTGATCCAGGAAGTGCTGGGCCTGGGAATTTGTACTCGAGTAGTTTTCCCAGTGAATGGTAGGGTAATTGAAATCGCCCAATATCAGTGTGTTTGGTAGGACTGTCATGTTTTCCAGTGTCTCCAGAAAGGTGGAGTGGTGGTCCTGGGTCATGGAGGGTGATCTGTAGCAGGCCACAATTTGCATTGCAGATTTGCCTGATGTTAGTTGCACATGGATGATCTCAGAGGTATCATGCTGCGCCACTAACCTGGAGGTGTAGGTATCCTTGATGAATATGGATACACCCCTCCTTTTGTGTTTCTGTCCGTGTTCTGTGGCAAAAACATGTGGTATGAGTTGTAGCCCAGTAGTGCTGGGGTGCTCTCTGAAGCCTTGAACTAGGTTTCAGTTACTGCACAGATGTCGACGTTCTCCATACTGAGGAGTGCTTCGAGCGTGTGCATTTTGAGATTTAAACTACTGGCGTTGAATAGCATAACCCTCAGTTTTTTGTTAATTGTGCTGTTTACGGAGGTGGGTTTGACTTTTGAGCCTTGCCTAAAAAAGACACTATGGGGGCAGCAAGAGCTTTGGCTAGTATTCAAAAACCTAGGGATGACAGGTGCAAGCTGTCTCTTGCGAAGCAACACGGCTTGTCGAGCATGTCGTCCCAGGCTGACAGACACTGGATCCCCTTTGAATGACACCAGAAGCTTCGCCAATTGTTGAAATTGATCATTTTTTCTTTATACTGAGGTATCATTTTTGGTGAGGGCAGGATCCTACTCAGGGTCAGGGTCATACCAGCCTGGGCTACATGATCAGAGAGATCTTCCATGTCTCTTTTCATGTAGTCCAGGGAGGTATGTCTCAGGTCATTCACACCAACATTAACAATGACAGAGTCATATTTGTACTTGTTCTGGAGTGACCTGACTGCTTGTGTTATGTGGCGGATTCTGGCTCCCGAAGGCAGCTAACAGTAACCTTCTGCTTGTCCAGCCTAGTGAGTGGGACGTCAGTGTGCCTGACTATAGAGTCACCTATTACTAGTGTGTTAGGTATGTTATTTCGCCTTAAGGGCTGTGATTGTGCGGCACACTGATTTTGTGTTTTATGTCTTGTCTGGTTTGTGATGGGAAGTGCGAGTTGTTTGGGTGTCTGCTTTGGAGGTCACTGATGCTTTTGCAGGTTATTTAGAGCCTCTGAGTATGATTTTGTGTATTTATGTGTTTTTTTTGCCAGTGCTGTTTTAGTAGGTGTGTGTGTGGCTGGAGTTGTGGTGCAAGTGTTAACCTTCTCCTCTTGACTGTCTGTTCCATTCTTGGGTGGAGACAGCTTAGCTTCCCGTTTGGCTGTATAATTGCATCTCTCGCACATGTTAGTGTTTTGTGGTAGGAGGAGAGGGTTGTCTGTGTAGATGAGGCAGTTGTAACGTTCCCTCAAGATACCCATATTCACCAGCTGGACTGGAGAGTGCACCTGAAGTTGCCCTTTGGTCATGCCTGAATAGTAGGGTGAGCTGCTTAGTCGCTTGGTTGGTGAGGGGTGAATAAAGAGCCTTGCCCTGCTGGGCAATCAGTGTCAGGGTATATTAGTGCCTGCTATTAGGTCTGAGCAAGTGCTGGGCTGTAAGATGCTTTTTGAGTGGTTAGGCTGAGAATTAGACTAGTTTCAAGGGAAAAACTGAAGAGGAGGCTTAGTAGAGCTGGGAATAATTTAACCGTAGCTAACCAGCACTGCCCGGTGCGCAAAACTGTGCAAACGTGGTTTTTATAGTAGGCAAATGAAAGAGATAGAAATTAGCCCAAAATGGACAATAAACTACTAACTTCTGGGCTGGAACCACTCCTCCAGGGACAGATAGGTTGCTCAAAGCTCCCCTCTCTCACAGGTGAACAGAGAAATGTCCTTCTATCCAAGTAAGGTATGGGCAACTCAGAAACTAGTATCACAGCCCTGAATTCAGCACTAGCCTGAAAACTGGACTATACTAGATTAGAAAGATGGGAATCAAGGAATTGTTATTTTTTTTGTTTTTTTGAAAAGATAAGGCGAAAACAGTAAAAAATACACTTAGAACAGCTTTAAATGACTACAAACGATCAGAAAAGGCTATCGCACTTTAGTGTGTAGCCTACAACAGTTAAACAAATTATTTAAACAAAAACCAACTTTTTAAAAGTGCAGGCAGTCAAATAAGTACAATATGTGAAAAAAACAAGCTTTTAAATCACAATAAACGCTGGAAAATCTGCATTTAGGCGGAAAAGTTAAGTACAGCAAGAAAGTACAGAAAACTAATACTTAATCACTCCACAGTCTCTCTCCTAACTAGAAGGCTTGTATCAGTTTAAGGCTTTCTAGTGCTACCCAGTAGGTTAGTTACAGGAAAGATGGGAACCAAGCACAGATGTGGTCTTTTAAACCAGAAAGTTGAAAGAGATGGACAAACTGTCCAAATGGTCAATAAACTACAATTTCTGGGCCAAGAACCTCTCTTCTCATGGTAGACAGGCTACCTAGTGCTTACCACTCCCACTGATAAGCTAGAAAGCTTTCCTCCAACAGAGAAAGGCTTGAGGGGCTCAGAAGCTTACCAACAGGTAGGTTAGGTTATGCAAGAAAACCAAAAGGACACTATAGCTAGATAGACAGGCAGATAGACAGAGTTGTAGCAATGTTTAGTGAGGAGGAGAGTGGCAGAAGCATAGTTTGGAATCTAAGAGGCGAGTCCTACGATTTGTTTTGACATATTTTGAATTTATGATTTGTCTTAAGTCTTGTGGGGGAGTACTTCAATACATATGAGGAATATATTACTTTATTATGTTTATTGTTTGGTCTATGGATTTGGGCAAGATATGTGACATTAGACCTGAGAGATCTGAATGGGGAATACCATAGCATTACACATCCATATCATGTCTTTATAAATATTAATATAAACAGTTTTAATAAAAAGAAATCCAGACAACATTACATCAGATCAGAAATCAGCAGACAACAGGCACTCACTGGGATAATGGAAAAAGACCCTACTTAAGTATCACATACAAGTTACAACAATTGGCAATAATGACTTGAAAGATGGCTAACCCTATTAAATGTACATTGTCCTACTCAGAATGGTACTGCAGAGGCAAGCAGGCAGGCAAATAAACCTGCATCTGCAAATATACAGCCACAGCTGGCCCATAAACACCTATCAAAATTGCTGATGCAAACAACTTCATATAATGCTATTACATAAGGATATAAGTAAATAGAAATATGAATTACAAAATAGACAATAACACTTTTAACAAATGCTGCTTTAGTCAGACACAGTATAACAGTGCCACCACTCCATCTCCACTAACAACTCAATGATTATGGCAAGTAACATAACACACAACACCATACCTCTCAACTGTACAGATTTTCACAGAATGTCCAGATTTTTGACTCATATTTTTCATCTGTTCCTCATAAAAATTGTGTTTTTTTGACAAATCAGTGGGATGATCTAAGGATTAAAGTCATTAAATAATGACATGCATTTGAGTTTCAGACTTCATATGCTACACAAAATACATTCTAACACATCCTATTCATCTAGCAACTTTCTAAGTTTAAAAGTGCAATATTTAAAATGTATCCCTATTTTTGGGCTTTTGTCCCCCATAATGTCAGGCTTTGTCCAGATTTCTTGCTCTAAGAGGTTGAGAGGCATGCATGCTCCTAGGGAACACAATGGGACATGCCACTGATAATGAGGGTGAGAATGCAAAGCAGAAATATGCATACATTAAGAAACTAACAAAGGTTTAGCAAGCATTCAGTAATTAGCACCATTAGTCAGAACTGCAAGTAAGTCATCTTTATCATTCTGTAATTATCAGAACAGTATTACTTAACAGTGTAGTTAACTGCCCCGGGAAAAGCAGCACCACACAAATACTATCAAAGGTTACCTATTCTATTTTATTAGAAATTACTACGGTGCAATATGCACTGTGTGCTGCAGTTGCTCAACACAAATTAGGGTCGCTGACAAGTATACATTCAGCATAAACATTACTTCCCTTAGTATTCATATTATAATTTAATACTGGCCTCTCCTGGCATTTTCATCTGCAGCTGGCCATCAGTGCCACTTAAACTCTACATTGTACAGATGGATATATACAGCACCACTATCCTAGCATTTATGCCACTAGAAATTAGGCACCAGATGTCATAATGCTCCAAACTTCCACATTTGGGTCATAGTTCTCTTGAAAAAGCATTCTTTTTATACTTAATGTGTTAACTCAGTATGTGAACGATTTTCAGCCATGACCTGGACTAAGATGGCAAACTAGATAAATGAAAAAAAGTGCAGCAAGCAAGCATGAACCAATATTAGTAAATATCAATGTATGACAGTTAGAACTAGGTAACACCACTTAGGAACCAGTATGCTTGACACCCACACCTGCTACAGATGGACACAAGCAACAATGGTTCATAGTTTCATAAATAATTACTAGGCTAATGACCAGAGGGGGCCTTATTAAGCCTAGGCATGCTTCCCAAAGATGAGAACCAAACCCAGTACCTTGTGGCTGTAAGGTAAACACCTTAACCATTATGCCAACCCCCAACCATTTACAGAGGATTATAATCAGGTCTTTGATCAAAACCAGTGTATTATATGTTTGAGACATGGAACCCAAGAAATTCACCTTGACAGCAAATGAGGGTTAAGGGAATTAAACCCTATACCACAGAAACTACAGCTCACCGTCTTAGCCTTCTGCTCCAACACTGGTATCTTTTTTTATCAATGGCACCAGTACCACAGTATCGCAATATCTTTATATGTTACTCTGTTTATAGTATAGCCCTAATTTATGCATCTCTGTGCATTCTGCATGTTTCTGGTGTCTTAAGTTTCCAAAACTTCATGGCACCTTGCATGCACCAAATTGGTAGTCAGCTCAAGCTTAGCTGACTACAAATACAGGGTTGGGTGCCAAGCCCTTCAGAGCTTTCCTGCCAACAGAGACTGGGGAGATTAAAGCCCTGACAAGGCCAATGCTAGGAAAATAAAAATACATATGCTCACCCTGGCAGCAAAAGCATACAAAAATAAGGGTGATGGAGGTAGGGAGTAGCTACTACAGCAATCATCATTCAAACATCTACTGTTACGGTAAGTTTATTTACACAACTGTACAATGGTAATCATTAGGATCACTGCTGCAATAGCTTTAGCTATATGGCCATAGTTTCTGATGACTGGGAGGAGGAAGGTTGATGGTTCCAGGAGCCCCTGGAGAATGGTCCTAGCAAAGCCTCTCCTAGACCTGGAGAAGGAGTCAGGTTCATAGTGCTTTGTAAAAGTAAGCACCGAGTTGCTGCTTCTAGAATACTTCTGAAATCTAACCCTTTGCAAAATGCCACAGATGAAGCAAAGGTCCTGGTAGAATGAGCCTTGACCCTGCCTAGAAGTGTAGTGTTGTGGTTAGTATGACAAAATGTAATAGCATGAGACAACCACTTGCAAATTGTCTATTTTGGCACATGTTGTCTTTTTTTCTTACAAACAATGAAAAATTGATCAGAGTTCCTGAAAGGTTGTGTTCTGTCAAGATAGTACCCTGAGTTGTCTGTGGGCATCCAAGATATGGAGTAGCTTTTCTCCCTCATTTATAGGTTCTGGAAAGAAGACAGGGAGATGGCTAGCATGGCTCAAAGTAAACTTGAATACAATTTTAGGCATAAATGAAAGATTAGTTCTTAAGGAATCTTTATTTTGTGGAAAATGACATAGGCTTGACCCAGTGACGAGTGGTGCTCCTCGACAACTTTGCGGCCAGCTATCCCTGGCCAGCCGGAGATTCACGGCGCTGTGGTATCATTATGTTTAGGCACGATTCTGACTTAGATTCATTCAGTCATAATCCCACAGATGGTAGCTTCGCACCACTGGCTCCTCAGTCAAGCACATACACCAAATGTCTGAACCTGCGGTTCCTCTTATACTGAACAGGATTACTATCGCAACAACACATCATCAGTGGGTAAAACTAACCTGTCTCACGAAGGTCTAATCCCAGCTCACATTCCCTATTAGTGGGTGAACAGTCCAAAGCTTGGTGAATTCTGCTTCACAATGATAGGAAGAGCCGACATCGAAGGATCAAAAAGTGATGTCGCTATGAACGCTTGGCCTCCACAAGCCAGTTATCCCTGTGGTAACTTTTCAGACACCTCCTGCTTAAAACCCAAAAAGCCAGATGGAATGTGAGGCCACACTTTCATGTCTGTATTCATACTGAAAATCAAGATTAAGCGAGCTTTTGTCCTTCTGCTCCATGGGAGGTTTCTTTGACAGGTGTACCACCCCAGTCAAATTCCCCACCTGACACTGTCCCTGGAGCGGGTTATGCCCGGATGCCTGGGTGCTTGGAGCCAGACGCAAGAGCCCCTGTGGGGCTCGCCCCCCTGCCTCACTGGGCCCGGCGCAGGTCCAGGGTCGCCACCGCCGTCCCCCCGGCCTCCCCCAGGAGGGAAGAGAATGGCATGGGGGCGACACCTCGTCCAGCTATGGTGCACGCCCAGCCCCACTTCATGCCTGAGCTGGACTGACCCAGCACTTAGAGCCAATCCCTATCCCGAATTTATGGATCTGGCTTGCCGATGTCCCTTACCTACATTATTCTAACATGCCAGAGGCTGTTCACCTTGGAGACCTGCTGCGGATATACGTATATACGTGTCAGAAGAGGTCAGAGCAAGGGGTAACATTGTTTTCCATGTTAGGAACCTCAAGTCAGCCTGATGAGCTGTTTCAAATGGAGCAAGATTTAGTTCTTCTAACACAAAATTAAGATTCCAAGGAGAAGCCACCTGCATTCTAGGAGTTTTGGTATGCAATACCCCTTTTAAAAACATTGTTACATGGAATTACATTGAAAGAGGGAGATTCCAAGAGCAGACATGCTGAATTGGCCAACAAATGAACCTTGCTAGATGAGTAAGACAGGCCAGGGGACAGTAACTCACACAAATAATGTAGAACCAGAAAAACACTATCCCTGAATGTGTGCCATTTCCTTTCCTGGCACCAACTAGAAAACTTTTTTATTCACAAATGGTTTTCTAGCAGCAGGTCTTCTTTCTTCCTTTGATACCTGCCACACGTCCTCAGAAAAAAGGTATCTAAAATGTACTTAGATTCTATCACTCACAGTCAGTTGCAGTTGTTTGGAGTTGGGAAGTGTCAAACACCCATTGTCTTGTGTGAGTAGGTCCATTCTGTGAGGAAGATTATGGTAATTGCCCCTGGTCATTTCTAAAAGAAAGGAGAACCATTGCTGCCTGGACCACAACCAAGTCACCACAATGATCTTTGGAGAATTCTTCTTAAAAACATAGAATGACCTTGAATATTAGTGGAAAGGGTAAAAAAGCATTCAGGAACATTCTTGTCCAAGGAAAAGAAAAAGCATCTGTCTTCCAGGCCTTCTTACAATGTGGTATTACAGCAGAATTTTACCAACTAATGTTTCCTGACCCAAGCTCTATTCATGAGGGTCTGCCCTGGTTTTGTTCAGCTAGTCCACCTCACAATTTTGCTCGGATAGCATGCAAGATGTCTGCAGAGTGACTGCTACATACCAGACTAAGATAGCTAATTTGCAAAGAGGGTAAGGTCTGGATCCCCCTGTTTGTTTATGTAGTGTTATCTGTAAACACTTGCACAGGCCTTGGGGACCAAAGATGATTGACAGAGTTGAGAGCATTTGTGAGTGCCAACATGTCTTTTATGTTTAGGTGTTTTTTTTTTCCTGTTCCAAAGACTCTGCACTTTTATCCCCAAAGTCTGAGGCATTTGTTGTTACAGATTGTGCTAGAGTTGGGAGACCTAGGTTCTGATACATTTTTGTCTCTCTAGCAAAAATTTCTCCTTTTTCACAAATCCATAAAACCGGAATCTGGAATGTCAGAGGATGCTGATCCCAACATCACAGAGACTTCATGCCACTGAATTTTTCTTATGTGGAGTATTGCCAGAAAGATTAAGCTATTATATAGACCTTAAAAAAGAAATGGTAAGGTATTGTGAAGTGTGTGACAGCTTTATAGCTGTTGGATAAACAGGGCCACCATTCTCTTCTGTCTGAGATACATGTGACAGTGTGATATCCATACTTACTTTAATGCATTAAAATACTTATAGTTGATTCATGGTTCTGGACCAACTGTTTGCTTAAATTGTTATTCTGGAGTTTTGGCATGTCTGGATTTACATCCCAGGTTTTCTTCTTCTGAGTAACTATTGATATCCATACTGCTCAGTTGTTATGACTTAGGCATGACACTATGATTTTGGTGAAACATAGCCTTGCTCCTCCTACAATTATTGATCTTCTTCATAAAAGAGTACAGGCAATTCATCTACATCTTGTGCCTTGGGTGTTAGTGGAAACCAGAGCACATGGATAGGCCCACACAGACACAGGGTGGGCATGCAAACTCCCCACATTAGAAACCACAGTCAAGGATTCCATACAACTATGCACTGTGAGATGGCAGCTATGATAAGTTAGATGATCAGTTATTTCTACGTACATCCTGCCCTGCCTAATAATGAAAGACGGGCACTTATGATAGCGAATGCTGATGCTTGTGACAAGCAGAAAAAGCAAAGGGGTAAGCTAAAAAAAAATAGCAGACAAAGGACAAAAAATAAGGACATATGGGATATGAAAGTGATAATACGGGTGTGAATGAACAGCGGAAAAATGTGCATACATTAACAAAGGATTAGCAGACATTCAGAAATTATCCACTTGGCATCATTACAAAGGAATACAATAAAGCCATCAATCTGTCAGCAATTACAAGAAAAGTATTACTTAACAGTGTGCTGCTCTGCCTTGGAAAAATGAATATTACACAAAAAACACCTAAGCTTTCCTCTTATATTTTCTTAGAAATTCATTGTGGTACAATATGTTGTGTGTGCTGCAGTTCCTAAGCATAAGCATACATCATTAACAGTTATTTTTATACCCTTTACATGTAAACTCCACTTTCCAAGTACTTTTCTATTATTTTTAAAGTACTGGCATTATCTTGACATTTTTTTCATCTACAGTTTGACTTCATTGCCACTTAAATTCTACCCTCTATATCATTACAAATACCATGACTATCCTAACATATTTGCCACATATAATCAGATACTAGCCTCAATGCTCCTAACTTCCACATTTGGGTCACAGTTCTCTTGGCAAAGTACCCTCTACATTAATTTAACATTTGTTCATTGACTAAGTGAATTGGTTCAAAAGCCCTTTTCAGCTACAACTTGAAAAAGATGGCAAAAAACATAACTGATAAAAACATGCAGAAAACAGTTCTAAAACAATATTTATAAATATCAAAATATAACAGTTTGAATTATGTAAACAGCACTTAGACACTAGTATCCTTGACACCCATATCTGCTGCAGATGGAAGCCTGTAAAAACATAGTCAAGAAATCAATTCTAAGTGCAAGGACTCCATCTCAGTTTGCATTTATATGGCAGTCTGCTTTCCTACCTATACACAGAAATAGAAATATTGTCATAGCTCATTAAACATTTTTTTTTTGGATTTCTGGTCATGCAGTAATGGAATGAGCCATGCTGATCCCATCACTCTTGCTGGGATTAAGGGTTACCTGCACCTTCCAGTAGATCCTGGGATCAAGATAACAGATATGTTTTACTGACTACACTATAAAAGTAGCAATGAATGCTAAAAGAGAAAAAGAAAGTACAGTTGGGTAAGTAAACTTACCATAACAGTCATACCTCTCAACCTCTTAGCACAAGACATCTGGACAAAGCCTAAAATAATGGGGAGACAAACGCCCAAAAATAGGGACAGATTTTAAATATTGCAATTATAATCTTTGAAACTTGCTAGAATAACACGTTTTGAATTAGCAAGCATTTCTGAAGGATATAAAAGCTGAAGTCAAATATAAGTCATTATTTAGTGACTTCAATCCTCGGTGCTTTGCTAGAAAACCATAAACTTTAGGAGGAATAGGCCAAAAATATAACTGAAAAATCTGGGCATTCTCCGAAAATCTGCAAAGTTGAGAGGTATGATAACAGTAGATGTTTGAATGATCACTCCTGCAGTAGACTAAGCTATACAGGTTATATTCTACCAATCATATAATAGTTGGCTAGCTTCCAAAGCTTCAGGGCACCTTCTGTGCACCAGAATTGTCTGACTGCTTGAACTAGGCTGATTAAAAGACATGTTTGGGTGCCAAGCCCTTCACAGATTTCCTGCCAATAAAAGAGGGAGGTTGAGCCCTGAAAGGACAATGTTAGGAAGAACAAAAAATAAATGACCACATCCTGGTATAAACAACATACCAAGAAACAAGGGGGGTGGAGGGGGTGGCTAGTGCAACAATGATCATTCAAACATCTACTGTTATGACAAGTTTGCTTACACAAATGTACTATGTTCCTCATATTGATTACTGCTGCACCAGCCTCAACTCTATAGGTAGATTATTATAGCTTACAAATTTTGGGGCAGTGAAAGGAGAAGAGTCTAGGAACCCCTGCAGAATGGTCCTAGCAAAGCCTAATCTAGACTTAGAGAAGGACTAAAGCTTTGTATATACAGAAGACAAAGTTGCTACCTCTAGAATATGTCTAGAATCCAACCCTTACCAAAAATAGATAGATGAAGCAAAGGCCCTGGTAGAGTGGGTTTTGACCCTGCCTGGAATTGTTTTGTTATGGTGAGTATAAGAAAAGGTAATAGCGTTAGACAACTATTTGGAAACAGTCTGCTTTGATACAGGCTGTCTCTTCTTCTTCTCACCTTTATAAGAAATTAACTACTGATCCAAAGATCTGAAAGATTTAGTTCGGCCAATATAGTACCTGAATTGTCTGTGGACATCCAAGGTATGGAGTACCCCTTCTCCCTTAGTTTTAGGTTCAAGAAAGAAAATGGGAAGATGGATAGTTTGGCTTAAAGTAAACTTGGATATCACTTTAGGAAAAAAAAGCTTATTTTTCAAAGTAATGTCCCTGTGGAAAATGAGAAGTGCTTGCAACTCCGAGACCCTTCTTGCAGGTTAGGACAATCAGTAAAACTGTTTTCCATCTCAAGAACCTCAAGTCATCCAGGTGAGCAGTTGAAATGGCTCAAGTGTTAGCTTCTCAAACACAAAATCAAGATCTCAAGGAGAAGTCATAAGTTTTCTTGGAGGCCATTTATGCAAAACCACTTCCAAAAACATTTTGATGTGAGTATGTACTGAAAGATGAGGTTCCATGAACCAACATGCTGAAATGGCTGGTAAATGAACCTTGACATAGGAGTATGCAAAGCCATAGGATAGTAACTCGCACAAATATTATAAAACCAAGGAACAACTAGTCCTGAATGGGTGCTGGTTATGTTGATGGCACCTACTATTTTTTCCCCATTTACTAATGTATAATTTTCTAGTAGCAGGCTTTCTTGCCTCCATTAATACTTGCTGCACATCCTCAGTAATGAGGGGAATTAAGACCCTATCATTCAGGCAGCCAGATGAAGTTGGTCAATGTCAGGGTGTATCAATCATTACTGTTCTTGTGTGAGTAAATCCAGTTTGCGATAAAGCTTGTGGTAATTGCCCTGGACATTTGCAAAAGAAGGAAGAACCACAGTTGCCTAGGCAAGAAGGGAGTCATCACAATAATCTTTGGTCATTCCATCTGAATCTTCAGAAGTATCCTGGATATTAATGGAAATGGTGGAAAAGCATACAGCATCATTTCTGTCCAAGGAAAAGGAAAGAAAAGAAAAGGCATCTGTCTTCCAATCCTTTTTGCATGGAGTCCTGCAGTAGCATCTTGTCATCTGATTGTTCAGAGAGGAGTCAAAAAAGTCTGTTTGAGGAGCTCCCCACAGATGGATCAAATCTTGGAAGAACCCCCCCCCCTCCAATCCAGTTTTCATTTGTAAGGATCTGCCCTTGTACTGCTCAGATTGCCTGCCAGAAATTTTGCTCGGACGGAAAATAGAATGCTTGTAGAGTGAGACTGTGCTGTGAAGCTATACCCCAAGCTAACATGGCAAGTCTGCAGATGGAGTACCTGGTTTCTCCTTGCTTGTTGATGTATTGTATGGCTGTAGTATTGTCTATTGCAACATGAAGAGGTCCCAGGGACCAAAGATGATTCAAAGAGTTCAATACCTTGATCAGAGCAAGCAACTCTTTTATATTTATGTGCTTGCATCTGTTCTTGGTGTCGCAAATACCTTGCACTTTTATCCCTCCTGAAACTACTCCCCACGCAAAGTCTGAGGCATCTGTGTTGACTGACTGCTTTGGAACAGGGAAGGTGAAGGGGAGACCTGGATTTTTTAATATTTGTTGTCTCCTCCAACTGATTTCCCTTCTGACAAACCCCACCATTGAGACCTTAAAAGACAAGGGAAGGTAAACACTTGCACCACACCACACTCATCACATAGTCACACTAAACCTACACAACCAAAATCCACACACAGAAACACAAAAACATTCACGGAGGCTTTAAAAAATAATCACCTCAAGCAACAGAAACCTCCAAAGCAGAAAGGCAAGCAACCTCCACCCCAACACAATCCAAATGACACATAGCTCACAGACTCAGTGTGCCACTCAACCACAGCCCATAAGGCAAAACAATGTACCCAACACACTAGTCATAGGTGACCCTACAGTCAGGCGCACTGATGTCCCACTCACCAGGCTAAACAAGGGGAAGGTTACTGTCAGCTCCCTGTCGGGTGCCAGGATCCGCCACATAACCCACACACTCAGGACATTCCACAACAAATACAAATAGGACTCTGTCATTGTCCATGTTGGTGTGAATGACCTGAGACGTACCTCCCTGGACTACATGAAAAGAGACATGGAAGAGCTCTCCGATCTTGTAGCCCAGGCAGGTATGACCCTAGCCCTGATTAGTATCCTGCCATCACCCAGAATGATACCGTAGTACAAGGACAAAATGATTGACTTCAACAATTGGCTAAGCTTCTGGTGTCATTCTAAGGAGATCCAGTATCTGCCTGGGATGACATGGTCGACAGACCATGATGCTTTGTCAGAGATGGCCTGCACCTGTCACCCCTGGGATCCTGGATACTGGCTAAGGCTCTTGCCGCCCCTATAGTGCCTTTTTTAGGCAAGGTTCAAATGACAAATTCACCACCATAACAGGAACAGGCAAGCAAAAACTGAGGGTAACGCTACTCAATGCTAGAAGTCTAAATCTCAAAATGCACTCCCTCGAGGCACTCCTTAAAATGGAGAACATAGATATCTGTGCAGTGACTGACACCTGTTTCAAGGATCCAGAGAGCACCCCTGCATTAAAAGGCTAAAACTCATACCACACTTTTCGGCCATCTAACCTGGACCGGAACACCAAAGGCAGAGGTATGTCCATATTCATTAAGGATATACGCACCTCCAGGCTAGTTGCTCAGCATAATACATCCAAGGTTATCCAAATGCAACTAACTCTGGGCAAAACTGCAATCCAAATTGTAGCTTGTTACAGATCCCCCACCATGCCCCAGGATTCCCACTCCTCTTTTCTTGATATACTGGAAAATTTTAGGGATCAACCAAACACCCTAATAATAGGCAATTTCAACTACCCCACCATTAACTGGGAAAACTACTCATGTACCAGCTCCTTTATTCAACGCTTTCTGGAATTCATAAATTCCAATGCCCTGGATCAACTTATCCACACCCCCACCAGGGGCAACAATATCCAAGACCTAGTCATTACCAACGAGTGACCAGTGTTCCACACCTGAAGTCAGCTCCTTGTTGGTCAGATCCGACCATAAGCTAATCACCCTAGATATCCACATCCCACTCCATCCCCCATTAAGGAAACCATGGTAAAAAAATGTCTCCAAAGCCAACTTCATGCTTCTTAAGACAGAAGTGGCAAACTTCATGACACCCATGCAGATGGACAATACAGTTATGACTGCTGAATCCTACACAAATGCATTCTATAAGCACTTACACGAGTGCATGGATCATGCTATCCCAAACAGAACCAAGATGCTATCCTCCAAAAAAAGGAAGCCAATCTGGTGGTCCCCTGCCATAAACAAACTCTACAACAGAAGGAAGAAACTGATCCAAAAGAGAGTAAAATCTCATGAGTGCAGGAGCTCCCTGGTCAGCCTCAGTAAGAAGCTGAGATCCCTTATAAGATCCTCCAAAGCTAGCTACGAAAATAAAATTGCCACTGACTCTAGAGACAACCACAAAGCATTCTATAGCTATATGTCAAGAATCTCAATGGCAATACCCAGATCTGCTCTAAGTTACAGCACAATGGCATGAAAATTATATAACTGATATTGCCAACATTCTGGCAGATAGGTTCAGTGCTAACTTTACCCACCCCCCTCACCCCTAAAGGGCCCATATCTATGCAGGAAGAATGCAGAGTCCCTGTAATCACAACTACACAGGTAAAAGCTGCACTCTCTAAAGCCAAAAACACAGCATCCATGGGACCAGACAACATCCCAGGCTGTGTTTTACACGAATGTCAGAACGAACTGGCTCCCCACCGAAGCACCATATTCAATTGTTCAATCATAGCCTCACATCAGGCTATGTGCCCACTGAATGGGGCACAGCAACAGTTATCCCACTCCACAAAGGGGGAGCCACCACTGATCCCGGGAACTCTCGCCCTATTAGTCTGATGAGCCTGGTCTGTAAAGCCATGGAATGTATCATCATGGAACTCATAAACAAAGACATTGGTAACCTCCAAACTCTGGACCCCACCCAGTTCGGGTTTGTGAAAGGCAGATCATGCCTCCTGAACCTGATCGACTTTTTTGAGGCAGTAACCAAAGCCATAGATGAGGGTAAGGTGGTTCACACAGCCTATCTTGTCCTTGCCAAGGCTTTCGACACCATCCCCCATTCTGGAATTATAGCTAAACTCACTAAACTAGATATAAATCCCTACATCACAAGATGGGTTGCCAACTGGCTCACTGACAGAACTCACACTGTAAAAGTTGCAGACTCCAAATCTGACTTCAAACCAGTGACACGTGGAGTACCACAGGGTTCAGTCCTGGGACCTCTCCTGTTTGGTATCTACATCTCTGAAGTACAGGCATATGACTGCAAACTAGGAGCCATAGTCGAGTCCCCAAATGATGTGGACATCCTACAGAAGAGCCTCACTGAGACAGATGCCTGGTGTCAGACCCATGGCCTCAAGCTCAATGCCAAAAAGTGCATTGTCACCCCCTTTGGTAAAAACTCTGTACCCATGAACTACCACATAGGCGGCAGCCTACTTAATGCCGAATGTGCGATAAGGGACCTTGGGACCCAGGTGGACAGTAGTCTCTCCTTTGATAATCACATTGCCAAAGTAGTCAGGAATTCCTTCTATGTGGCACACCTCATCGCAAAAGGGTTCTCATCCAGGGAAAAAGAGGTCATTGTTCCCCTCTACTCAACACTCATTAGACCCATTATAGAGTACAACGCCCCTTTTGGAATGTACCTCACAAGACATCTCCAGCAGCTGGAAAGGCCACAGATGTACCTCACAAAGAGGATTACTGGCCTCAAACAGATGCCCTACACTGACTGCCTCAAAAAACTCCAGCTTTACTCCGTAGCATATCGCCTATTCCAAGGTAAAGCTATGTCAAATCCAGAGCTGTTGGACATGCTACACCTAAAGAAATCCCAATCCCTCTGAGCTACACGCTCTAGGGCACCACAGTAAACAGGACATGCTGGAGGGATAGATTCCTGTCCCAGAGACTTCCCACACTGTGGAACAAGCTACCCATCTATGTCAAGCAAAGTTGCTCATTAGCACTCTTGAAGAAAAATCTTGTTGAGTGGATGTGAAATAGGAAATACACCCCAGGGATTACTTCTGTGGCTCTGCACGACAGGGGCACAGGAAAATAACTTTCTTGGGTGGCGTAAGCCAGGGAACCTTATTGGCTAGGCTTTCTTAGGCCCTTGGGCTGATAGCCTAGTACCTACCTATGAACCTATGTTAGTTCTGGCACCAAAGAGACTTCAGAAACCACTGTATCTTTCGCATGTGGTGTCTTGCCATGAGATCACAGAAACCATAAGACCTAAAATCCTCAGGTATTCCTTTATAGTGACCAAAGTCTAGGTGAAAAACTCTATAAGAAGATCAAGATATTGATCTATTTTTATCTATTTTTTTCCTGTGGAAAAAAAGCTCTTTGAACTGTGGTGTCTATTTGATATCCCAGAAACACAATCCTGTGAGGAGTCAAGAAAGACTTTTGAATGATCTCTTGGAATCCCAGTTGCGTAACAGATATCTCACCCAGGAGATTCCTGACACTTTGAAAAAGGCTCTGCAAAGATAAGTAAGTCATCTAAACATGGAAAAATGTGGATACCCTCTAGCCTGCAATGAGCTATAACTGAAACTAGACACTTTGTGAACACGCTTGGTGCAGTGGATAGCTGAAAGTTAAGGCAGAGAACTGATAATCTGACCCAGACTCACAGAAACTTTAAGAATCACCTGATGTCTAGATTAATAGGAATGTGATAATAAGCATAATTTAAATTTAATGTTTCAAGGAAACCACAAGTACATCAGTCCACCTTGAAGAAGTATTATCTGTGTATCAGGTGCCAAGGCATACTTCCACTAACAATTGGAAAGAAGCCACTGAATATTTGAATCTAATTTATTAAATAACATTCGTTGAGTGCTTTCATCCTAGTAACTTCATCAGAACTGTGAATGCAAAGAAATATTCAGTACATATATCCAAATCCAACCCTCGATAATTAAATAAATTGAATCAGTATTACATCATCTTAAAGGAACATAACATCCAAAAATATAATGTACACTTAAAGCACATTGACAAACATTACTACAGTGCAAAATACTTAAAATAATATACTGTGTGAAAAACAATATCATGTAAAAACTTTCTGTTAATATTAATAGTGAAGATGGTTGAATAGTTCAATGTTTTGTTAATGTTTTACAACAGGGGCAATGGAAATTAACTAATTTATGACTGGTTCTTTGTTTGCTTCCAGTAGTGTTTGCCACATTAATTCTCTATATTTAAGTTTGTCTTCCCATTGGCCCCCTGGGGTCTTTTTCAACTTGTTCAAGGACATAAAACTTGAAAAATCCTTTTGGGCAACTTTTAATATGCTTTGACAATGCATTTTTATCATTGTTCTTATTTACATCATAGAGATGCTCGTAAACACACTTTGGGCTCTTTCAGTTTTCTCAGTGTAGAAAGAGCCAAAATTATCACAAATAGTGATGCATATAACCTCTTTACTGTTACAATTGTAGTATTTCACAGCATGTATGCATCTTCCCTTGGATTTCAAAGTAAAACCATTTGCATTACCAATTTAGGGGTACTGTTTACATGTCCTGTATGTGTAGGTACCCTTCCTTGCATATGGGTAACCCACAACTCCTTCCCTTTTCTTTTCATATATGTTTTTAATGATCTTCCATTTCTATATATAATACTGGGAGGTTCACTGAACACCTTTAGTGAAGTTGGTAATTGTTTAAACATGATCCAATATTTAAATATCACCTCCTTGATAATATTTTCATCCAGATTAAATTCTAAATATAAAACTCTTGTATAATTTTTCCATTTGTGTATTATAACTGGGTGGGAAAATTGGCTCCTGAGGATGTATCGTGGAAATTACTGTCACTAATAATTGGTATATATATTTTTTACCCCCACCCAATGACTACTTCATTTAACATTTGTTCAACCGCAAACTTGCTCAACCATTGTCCTTTAGTAAATTAGGCTGAAATATTCAGGGGCTATTTTTTAATTCTTAGTGGACGTATGCTTTGGCACCTGATACACAGCTAATACTTCTTTAAGGCAGACTGGTGTATGTGTGGTTAAGTAAGTTGTTTAACAGAGCCTGCAATGTTCTTTCTCCGGTTGTAACTTTATTTATTTTAAAGTGTCTGGTTTTGGAGTTGGTTACTAGTTTTACAGTCCTGCCATTATTCTTCTTTTGGCTAATGTTTCAATGAAAGTTGAATGAGGAAAAGAGGTAACAGGTTGTGAAGTGACATCATTTTGAATTTGGGCAGTATCACAATTTAGGAAAGAAAGAAAGATCCAGAACTGCTCTCCAAGCATTTTCTTTCTTTGGCACTAAAAACATGCTTGAATAAAAGCCCTTTCCACCTGACAGAGGAACAGGCTCGAACACTCCCTCAGACAGCATGTGATAAAGGACAAGTGGTAACAAAAAAGTCTGGTCTGAAGGATGAGGAATTGCCCTCGAGAAAGGAGGGATTTCCTCCCACTGCCATCTGCAACCTTGATGAGTGATCTTCACAATCCATTTGTTTGAAACTCTCTGTTGCCAAAGAGAAAAATGAAGATTCAGACTTTCTGGAAGAAAAAAGGGTCTGCAAGGTTAAGAGGGGAACAGAGTCTCTTACATACCCTTTCTGACTTATTGTGCTGTCCTTGATTTTGGAAGATTCCAGAATTCTTCTTGGGAACTCCTTGCTATTTCTTAATTGTCTGTTTACCTGCATTTTGTGTTGATTCTATTTATTTTGTTTCATACCAAAATTAGATGAGTTAGAAAAATTGTTTAGTTATTTTGGAAAAGTAGGGCTGAACAATGTCCTGTATGAGCTTACTGCTTTCATTACACTTTTTGATCATCTCTGCAGCAGAGGGGCCAAAAAAAACTAAATGCCTAGCCAAAGACGAATTTAAAATCTCATTTTAATATCATCTGGGAGGTTCTGAGAATGCAACCATGTAAACATTCTCAAAACAGTACCAGTGGCCATAGCCCTGGAAGAAGTATCAACAGTGTCTCTCTCTCTCTCACACACACACACACACACACACACACACACACACACACACACACACACACACACAGAGTAAACGATGAATAATGACTCGAACAACAAAATAAATGAAATTATTTAATGCAGATTTTTCCTCATAAGAAGAAACTGCAGATCCTTCCTCATACTTTCATAAGTAGTCAGAACAAACCCTTATCACATTGGCTTTACAATTTAGAAATTCTGAAAATCAAAGCTGCTGAAGCATACACTTTTCCCCCATACTTACCAATAATCTTCCCATCCTTAGAGAGAACAGGATTGGAATTATCTAAGTGTTTAGCAGTTGAAGGATTAACTGAGGCTATTGCTGTTGAATCAGGTTTGCGATGAGTGTGTAAAACTTAAAAGACTGAGGAAATGCATACATCCTATCTACAATTTTAGAGGGAGCCAGGTGACTGTCTAGAAAACTGCAGGGAGTAACACACATATCTTCCAAAACCGAGACAACTGGAGGAATAAGTGCAGGTCCTGGAAATTCCTTCTGTAACAGCTCATAGTATTTTTGAGGGGCTAAATACCCTCACTGTTCTCCCACTGAAAACACTAGCACTTTCTAGAAATAGTCTCAGAGAAAAAGAAACCTCCACAGGGAGAATCTAAAACTGAGCTATTCTCTTGAGTTGGAGAAATCTGGGAGAAAAGACCCTACATCTTCTTGTTCAGATTCAGAATCCCCACATATTCTTGTTCAGATTCAGAATCTTAAATCTGTTCAGGAAAGAAGGTATCCCTCTTTCTTTTACCAGAGACTACTTTAAAAGAAGGATCGATAGCCTGAATAAAACCCTGAGCCAGTCCTAGTAAACTACTTATGTCTAAAGAAATTTGAGGAATAGATACATGTTTAGTTTTCAGTTTCTTTTTTGTCAGGAAAAAAGGGACCAACAATGTTATTACTGCCAACTTCCCCAGATATGGGCATAGCAGTCTTCCCTGTTCCCTCCCTTAGGACCAAAAAGAATGGCTCTCCCTTGCCCACTGAGGAGACCCTAAAAGCCACAGGGGACATGGCTGGATTTTTGTGGGTTTCACTGCTACAAGAGTTGTAGATTTTATCTCAAAAATCATACATTTTGAGTGTGTTTTTCTTTACTCCACAGCTAGCCCTTCTACAAGGGTGTTTTCCCTCAATAAAGAAGAAATATAATGTACAAACACAGTTGATTCATTAAGACAGTTTTATTTTACACTGTCACTTTGGACAGTTTATTTGTTTTTTTAGCTGGTTAATGGTTTGCACCTTATAGCTTGCCAGGGTCTTCTTTTTTGTATATGTTTGCATTTCACTGCTTCAGAATCTGTTCGGCAGCAGTAACGGGAAGCTCACAAGATTGATGACAGATGGTGGAGATTACTGTACTACCTTGGAATGTGAATGGAATGTCACATCCTATTAAGACGAACGAGGTAGTGGCTCTGGTGAAGAGACACAGGTCTACCTTAGTCACAGTGCAAGAAACACATGTGACTCTGCAGAACATATGCAGGCATTCCTGGGTATGTTGCTACTGGGAAATTCCTCCTAACCCTCCCCCCTCAGGTAGAGGATGAAGTGTAGCGATTTGGGTCACAAGGATCCCCCCCTTTCCAACTATTAGAATGGTTTAGCAACCCCCAGGAGAGGTTTACTGCCCTCAAAAGATCCTGATGCAATTCTTTGTGACACCAGTATCTGTCTATATTCCTCATGATTCTAGACCTCATGACCTATGGTCCATGATGAGGGAATGGATTCAATTTCAGGCAGGGATGGTGGTCTACGCAGGTGATTGGAATTCAGTATGCCATTTTACCAATGTTCAAGCCAGTCCCCAGCTGATTCATACTCCTGCTTAAAGGAAAACACTTGAGGTTTTACATTAAATTTGTGGGGATGGGTATCTACACATATTACTACATATGCCATCAGTCCAGTTAACCTATTATTCTTATTGATTTCACAGCTACTTCAAGATAGATAAATGTTTTGCATCCCAGAATATCTCTACAATATAAGAGGGATTTGCTATGACCTTGTTTCTTTACTGGACCATGCAGGTCTTCCACTTGCTGGATACTACACCTATGATGAAGAACTGTAGGGTAATCATGATGACCTGCTGGGGACTTGCTTTTCTTGGGAAGGAATCTCAGGTTTTTGAAGCATAAAAGGGGCTGAAATGGACTTAAGGGTGTCAATGGGATTCAACTGGATAGATTTAACATGCGCCTAAAGGAATTCTTGCAATCTTACATCTGTCAGGCCATTCAGATGTCACACATGCAGCTGGCTTGGCTTCAAGCACAACTGCTAGACTTATAGGCCTGACCCAGACAGGACCAGAACCAGCAGATGGGCAAAAATAGCCAACCTGAAGCAAGAAATGAACACACATTTAGATTATAAGATATAGCAGGTAAAGTGGGTTTTAAGGCTCAGATTTTTTTGATTAGCCCCCTAAAGCTCAGAAGTTTTTTTTCAAACTATGCCATGGTGAATTTATAGGATTAAGAACTTGTGGTCTGGAGAGCTGTTTGTGGTCACCTCCCACATACTGGATACCCTGGCTTATTATTTCTCACGTATCTATTTCTTAGATGAGTTATTGCAAACTAGGGAGAGTCAGAGCATGAAGTATTTGGACTCAATCTGACTTCCCCTTCTGGATGTGGAGGAGATAGCAGGGCTGGGCAGGCATACTGATCTCCTGGAAGTGAAGGAATTCATTAGTATAACAACCAAGAATAAGCCAACTAGTTCAGATGGACTAACGGTAGAGATGCTAGCCTGATGAGATGAGGCAAGGGGGTGCTCATGAAGCTTATAACACTTTAAAATGCAGTGCTGAAGGATGGTGAACCACCACCATCATGTCATCAGGCTGTTTTGTCTTTCGTGTGCCTTCAGTGGAAGGCTGGGCGCCGGGCTGGCAACTCAACACCATAAAACTCCACTGCCAATCATGAACGGACAGGTGATCCGCTGTGGTGACCCCTAACTTGGAAAAAGCCAAAAGAAGAAGACTGAAGGTAGGCAAAGATCCTTTATACACCAGTTGGTACAGATTCACTTAAGCTATGAATCATGATAATAAGATTTTCATGTTCATTCTGGTTGCCTGATTCACAAGGATATTTGCCTCCATAATCATATGGATCAGACTGGATTTTTGCCTGGATAACTGACTAAGACAATCTGTTAAAAAATATTTACTTCTTAATGCCAAGAAGACATTTGATAGCATGCTTTGGCCCTTTTTCGTTGCTGTACTGAGGATGGTAGGAATCTCTGCATCACTGAATGAAAAGCTAAAGAAACTGTATAAGGGGTGCTTCAGCTTCCATCAAGCTCAGCCCCCACCTTCCTCCCTTCCAGATTCAAGTGGGTACTAAGCAGGGGTGCCCACTTAACCCAGTCTTATTTAATTTATACCTAGAGCCACTGGCCTGTAAGTTACAGGACTTGAGTATAATGGCATATAGTATCAGGGAATAGAATATAAAATCTCACTTTAAGCAGATGAATTATGTTTATTTCTAGAAGACACTAAAGCAAATATTTATGCGACCATGTCTATACTGCAAGAATATGGGACCTACTTGGGTTACAAAGTTAATAATCACAAACTTCAAGTCATCTATCTAAATTATCGATACTCTGTGATTGTCATGCAAGAGTTCCTTTTTGTGTGTGAACTGGGGAGGGCCTATTTGCTCCCTCGATAACTTAAACTAATAAAATTAATTTGCAGTGCTTCTGTAGAAAATCCATGCAATGGTATGGAAATTGAAGTTAATTTATCTAGACCTATCACAATGGATTCAGGCAGTGGTTTGGTTAATTCTTCCACAGGTTCTGTACCAGGTGCAGGGGTTTTCCAGGATCTCTTTCCAGTAAAACTTTGACTCAGAGCTACAATATCATATTGGGATTTATCTGGGCACAGGGTGCACACAGAATTATAAGGTGAATGTTAACAATCCCTTGCAGTGAAGTGGATCTTGACCTCCTTTATATTGAGCTATATGCTAGATCTGTTGAATTTAAAATACTACCAATCTTGACTCAGAAAGATTATTTTCTTTTGTAGAAAAATAATTTTACCTGATTTGGGGAGTGGGGTGGGGGTATTTGTGGGGTTTGGTATGATTCATGAGTGAGGGAAAAAGTCAGTGCACTCTTCCCCCTTATATGCACTCTTTTTTAGGCTTATCACTGGGCTTTTGAGTACCACAATATCAAACCTTGGACAGCACATATCATACCCATAAGATATTCACCCCCCTTTTCATTTTGTTACAGTGATGGTTCATAGGAAGCTAGATAATCACCATGAGCTACAGCATTGGAAGCAATTGTTAGTGGGGGGGGGGTCTGTTAAGATCTTGTATCAGTTTAATGGGCATATGGAGTATCATATCCCATGGGCAGCTTATTTCTTTGGCTGTAGGGCCATGTCCATAAACTACCCCTCCTGCATCTTTAATGGTATGGATTCAGGAAAACTGAGTGGTGCATGGTCCTTCCAAAAGTAAAATTGTCTGTCTGTATAAGTTTTCTACAGCAGAGCATCTATCCCACCACTGAAACTTTCAGACATGCATGGGAGATTGATGTTCAGCAACCTATCCCAGCTGAGGAGGGGGTGCCCTTCATTTAGCTCCAAGATATGCTACTAAAACTTTTGGGGAGGTGGCAATGTCTATATAAGTTTTTCTACAGACCCCATCACTTAGCCAATGCATTCACCCAGGTCGCAGATTTGTGCTCGAGATGTGAGATACAGGCAAGGGTGGATTGGCAGCACATGTTTTGGAATTACCCAGGCCTTTCCTTGTCCAAGCTTCAGTACAAAGAAAGTGTGGCTATAAATATAGGCAGACTTCTCCCTTTGACTCTTAAGCTTTTCTTATTGGGGTCAGCCAACAGAGAGGTGGCAGTTTTAGTTTGGACTACCATAAATAAAATTCTGATACTAGCAAAATATGTATAAAAAGAAACTGAAAACAGTTCCCCCCAACATTAAAGGAGTTGACAACTGTTTTTCAAGATTTATTGGTTCTGGAAAAGGCAGAGGTAAACCATGATGGCAAATAGATGCATAATTAGTGTACAAGAGATAATGTTAATAATAAATGGCAACTATTAGAAAGCTGTCTCAACATTTGTTAGAAACAACACTTTGCATTATGTAATAGGGTGGCCTGCTTATTGGGTTAATGTATTCAGACCTTTAACTGTATTTACAAGCTTACTACATTGTGCTATTCTCTCTGTCTGTGTTAATGTGGTAATGTTATTCTATGGTGATGCAAATACAGTTGTATTTTCAGGTTTTTTTTTTTTTAACGATTCAGTGCGGACTTACTGCGCAGATATTCTAAACACTAGTTTCACCCAACATTAAAGTAATGGTCAAACAGCCCTCCAATAACAGACTACAATAACAAAACAGTCTTCCGAAAGGCATGCACATATGCTGGGTTTGTTAGCTGAATACAAGAGGCCCTATGCCACTTTCCCTAAGGCAGCTTACAAAAAAAAATAATAATAATACAAACAAATCAAGACTTCTAATAAAATACTTGGCTAGCAACACACACACATACTTTTGTAGTGGAATGTGCTAAGTTTGATAGAGCACAACTTTTGGACTGGGAAGTTGTCAAGTAGATACAGTGCTCCTTGACAGATAGTGCATCTTCAGCAAACCATATCACTAATCACTGAAAATATTACAACTGCTCTTCCCTGATCCTCAAAACTGATATGGAGATGTCAGAATTGCACAGAATGTGCCTGAGAAAAATGAAAAACATAACAATATTAACATATTTTAACATGCTGCTCATAGCCGTACATATTACCCTCCAACAAGCCATATCCTTTTTTGTTTGCCAGTGATCATGCAATGATCTGGTGCTTTCAGGTGCAACATGCTTCCATAGCTTTAATCCAGTGATAGCCAGCTTCTATACATGCATCTAAATGTTTGATTGTGAGGAAATCCAAAGGAAATGACTGTGATAATATATTTTAATGTGTTGCTCTTAAATACATACAGTTATCCCATCCAAAAACAAAGAAATGCCACTGATGCTCTCCTTTTGGTATTTTGGTATTTTCCTATACTACAGTTATTAACTTGACCCTAGGTTTGCCCAAATCTACCACTAACTAAACCTCCATTCTTTAAAAAAAAAAAAAAAAATCAATCATTACTGACATATCAGTCAAAAGATTAAGGCCTAGATTCTGTCCATACTGTACCCTGACTCGAGAAAGCTCCTTTAACTTGAAGGTTATGCTCTCTCAACTCAAGAGGTCCCTTACACTCCAATAAATTAAATATCAACCAGCCACAGACGCTCCAATGAGTCCATGAATACTTCTTAGTTTTCGAGGCAGGCTGTCAAAAAACAGAACATAGATCAAAAATCATATCGAAGACCAAAAAGAGTAACACTTTTATTTTTCAGAAAAGAAGCTCTTCATGTACTGTATATACTTCAAGTTACTAATGAGAAATCTCTGTATATGCTTAGTTTAGTTATTTGTTAATAAATATACGTACTCTTAAAAAGTTCATCTGTTTTTACTAGGTTTACGGCCAAGGATCCCATCAAGAAGTTCAACATTATCACTCAGTACTAGTGGGAGATTCAGTGTCCTTCATTAATCAGACTTTCCACACATATTCCAGGTAACAATTTCCAATCACTTCAACTTAATCCCAGCAAATCCCTAAATATAATATGTATATACTTGCCCCCTGGTAACAACATCACCACTCTGGAAGGTATCCTTGCTGAACTCTCCACAAAAATTCCCCAAGAGACAATAATTCTTGGAGACTTTAATATAGACTGGAAGGACTGCTCTACTGAATCACCAACCTCCCATATTAACCTTAATGGCTTCTCACAAACAATTAACTCCCCAACTAGAATTAATAAACCCAGTAACAAAGAATCCATCCTAGACTGGATTCTAATAAATAATCACCAACAACTCTATAATGTAGGGACCCTCCCTGATGATGTAAGTAACCATTCTCTCACTTACATAATCAGGCAAAGGTCGAGCTCACACAACACAGTCATAAATAAAACAATAGGAAGCAACAGAAACTTTAGCCCTAATAACTTCCAAGCTGAACTAAAAGAATGTGATTGGTCACCTATAAAATACCTCCCACTTGACGAAGCAACAAACTACTTTAAGTCAAAATTCTTAACAATCCTTAACTACCATGCACCAAAGCGTTCCATCAAAATTAAATCTAAACCTGCCCCATGGCTTACAAAGAAAACCAGGCAGAATATTCAACAGAGAAATAAAGTTTGGGCACTATGGAGAACAACTAAAAACCCCAGAGACCAACTACAAATCAGGCAAAAAAGAAAAGAGACTAAGAAAGATGTACTTGAAGATAAAAAAAAACTTTTACTTCCACCCCTAACAGAACAACCAAAATAATCCATGAAAGTTCTGGGCTAGCATAAACAGACTACATCAACAAGGCCAATCCACAGCACCAGCCACTATAGGATCAAATCCCGACAATCCAAAGCAAACTGCTAATGCTTTTAATACCTTCTTCACTGAGACCATCCAAACACTTGCTAATCAACTAACAGCCAATAGCTCTGCCCTTCCAACCAATACTACTAACTCTCTCCCAGCTCTAAACCTGCAACCTGTCCCAACTTTCCTCATCTGCAACCTCTTAAGTAAACTAAAACCTACTACCCCCTCAGCTGACCAGCTACCTGCTGAATACCTGCAAAAGGCAGCCAAAGTCATAGCTTATCCTGTATCATTGCAGATAAATAGAACCATACAAGAAAGCATTATTCCCACCATCTGGAAAATCTCCTACACTATCCCCCTACACAAGGGTGGAAGCTCCAGAGAATATTCTAACTATCAACCCATAGCACTACTTTCCACATTAGGTAAAATAATGGAAAAGTGCATCCACAGACAGTTACCAGACCACCTACTCCAGAACAATTTACTGGCCAAATCTCAACATGGTTTCAGGCCTTTCCACAGTACAACAAATGCACTCCTATCCTTCACTGGCGGCATCAATAAAAACCGTAATAACAATCTTCTCTCTTCAGCACTTTTCATCGACCTTTCAAAAGCATTCAACATGGTAAACCACCACTTACTTCTCAATATTCTGAAATCCTTCTCTCTGGACACAAAGACTATAAAATACTGAAAAATCAAACTGTTGCACCACAGCCAAAGTAAATTCGTAGACACAAATTCGAATAAAATCCTACGGGTCTATTTATTGAATAAAAACAAGCATAAAAATACTTGTTAAATTGAAAAACCTTTCGGTCCTATTGGTAACAGTGCTGGCAATGATCCTGGAATAACAATTCTCAGATTACACCATATATTAAAGTAGATGGTCCCAAAATGGGGCTTAAATACTGTCCTTCAGCTGGTAAAAAAATGTACTGTCCAACGGATAAGTATTCACATATAGTACTTTGCCAAAATTCCAGCACAAGGCAAAATCTTTACCTTCGTAAAGTTGTGCACGTAAAACAAACAATTTTTTCTCGTTGCTGAATCTCACAAAGACATAATATCAAAGGAAAAGACTCCAAAGCAGTAAACCCCAAATACACGATAAGCGCTTTTGGTTTTCACCTTCTTCAGATCGTATGGGGTAAACAAAAATGATGTTCTTTTAAATAAACGAGTATCCAATAACTTTGCTCCAAATCTGGCGCCTTTTTAAGAGAGCAAATGATCCCTTGGAAGAAAGGTACACGCCTTTTATTCAAATGAAGCACTGTTCATCGTACTTTACAGCCAATAGACTGCTTTTAATCATCGTGCATCTTCTAAGACTGGAAGTTACAATTTGTGACATCAAACTTGATATAACAAGTGTATACTTCCAAAGCTTGACACATCTCCTGTGTTGTTCAGTTGCGTTATAACTTTTTACATTTCCTTACTTGAAGTTATATAAGCCGTCTTAAATGGCATTAAAGCTCACTTGATTTTGGCCATCATATCTAACTTATCATTCAAATATAAATATAAATAAAAATCGAAGTGATTCATTGGAATGCCATCTAGTTGGTTATAGACCACAGCTGATGTCCTATCTCCATTAATACGTAATCATTAAAATATAAACAAACTTAATCAAAGTGCCAGTGACTATGTATAGTGTTTGCGAAAGAATTTCACAAAGGAAATACATATACACTAAACTAAATTGATGCAAAAATCAACTTTCCTTGCTTCATGAGGTAATTTTAGGTCTCCTCGTTTTTAATATAGGTCTTAAAGGAACAAAGACTATAAAATGGTTCCAGTCCTACCTTGATAATAGACAGCAGGCAGTGCTATGGGACAACAACCTCTCATCCCATCTCCCAGTTACCCTAGGTGTTCCTCAGGGCTCTATATTGGCCCCCCTCCTTTTCTCAATATTTATCAATGACCTCAACCTAGCTATTCCTTTAACTAACTGTGTACAATACGCAGATGATTCGACAATAATCTGCTCAGCTAAATCTCAATCCCAACTACAGACTCTAACTCACGACAATGTTCAATAAAACAGAAAATTGGTTTCTACAATGCTGCCTCCTCTTGAACCGAAAAAAAAAACAAAAACAAACTCCTCCTCTTCACTCCTACCTGTAAATCACTCCTAATTAACTTTTCAGTCTTATCCAATAATGGTACACTCATATCTCCCGATCGAACAACTAAACTTCTAGGGGTAACCATTGATAACAACCTGAACTTTGAAACCCATATCAACAATACCATAAAAACTGTCAACAGGAAACTAGGCTCCCTCTATAGGATAAAACCCTTTCTCTCCCCACTAGCCAGAACCACTATTGCCTATTCATACCTTATCTCCACACTTCTCTATGCTTCTTCCATATATACTAACTTGTCAAAAAATAACCTTAACAAGCTAGCCAACGCTTACAATAGCATTGCCAGATTTGCTACTGCTTCCTTCTTTAGGACCCATCACTACCATAACCTGAAACAATTAGGCTGGTTAGAGCTTCTGAATCAGATTCACTTTAAACAACTCACCATTGCGCACAAAACCATTTTCCAACCTACCAATACCCCAATACTTGCTAGTCTCATTACCCAATATAAGAACCTTTCAACTTTACGCTCATCTAATAAACTACTAGTATCAACATGTAAATCTAATAACATGGCAGGAGATGCTCTCTTCTCAAATGCAGTTGGAAAGTATTGGAACCAACTCCCCCATGAACTTACATCACTGTCTTCATTTACACTTTTTAAACACAATCTGAAACTCTATCTTAAAACCCATTGGTTATGTCCCTGTACAAATCCAGACTAATCTCATACTATATCCCAAATACCCTCTCTTAAGACCTAATTCCTGCTCTATTTGTGTCTTTTTAGATCAAGGCCTATCCTTGGCAAAAACGTATCTTATCCTAATAGAGATAATTTAAAATACCTAGTTAAATTCTTCTGCATATAATTCTAAAGCATCCTACCTAAGGCAGGCAACAAGTATTGTTTAAACTGTGAGCATTGCTGAACTGTTGAAACTTGAAGTATGTATTTGTTTAACAATTACTTTCTAGTTACTAATGAAGTCTTGCACATAAAGTCTAAAATATCTTATCTTATGCTTGTAACATGTTTTTGTATAAACTGTGAAGATTCCTGAACTGTTTAAAATTTGTAGTATTTAACTGTATAATAACTAGTACCTGTATGTTAGTAGTCTAGTAATCTCTTGGAGCTTATCTCACCGGGACTCTACTGAAAATGGACATAAATCCAGTCAGACTATCCCGGTCAACAAATGTAAAATAAATAAAAATAAATAAATCATCCATCCAGTCATCTGGACAGGTATTATATGTTGCCAGGTTAACTGTTCTGTTTGCCATGTGAAGAAAATATATACATACAAATAATTTAGACACGAGTGATAATGCCCTTGTAACCTGCAATATACCAAAACAGTTATTCCCATAACAAATGCTCAGGTTGTTCTTAAAAATATTTAAACTAGTGCTTGATTTAATGTAATTTGGTAGTCTACTCCATGCATCAGTTACTCTCTCGGAGAACCAATTAGTATACTTCTCATTCCTATATATTATTGTTTTGCTCTTTTAGTTTCCCCAAGTCTTTTGGGTTTCAAATACCATGATGGGAATGGACTCCATTCCTAAGTCAAAGTATGATTAAAGTTCATGGAATTAGTATTGTTTCAATTTTTGCTGTTAGCCAAAAGTGCTCTTCACAGCACCCACAAGGTGCCCACTAATGACTCCTTCTGCAATTCATATGGAGTTAGATGTACTGGTGAAATATCTAAATATGATTGTAGATTTTTTTTTATAAGACCTGTTGCCCCTTCTACTATTGGAACTGTCTGAGTACCTTTCTTTCATATAGCTCTCATTTCTGCTTGCAGATCCTGAGGCAATTTCAGAGATCAATGCTACTTTTCTCTTCTTTTCATGGACCACTATATCTGTTTTTCTAGCATCTATCTTTTGAACTGTTGGTAACGGATGATCCCATATGATGTAAACGTCATCATTTTCTATGATGCTTTGTGGCTCATATTTCCAGTGTTTTTCAGCCAGTTCAATACCATAATGTTCGCACAATCCCCAGTGCGACAATTTTGCCACATTATTATGCCTTTCAGTATACAGTCCTTCTGCCATTAGTATGTCACAACCAGCAACGAGGTGTGTGACTGGTTCCAATTTGGTTTTACAAAACCTACATTTGTCTGTTTCTCCCACATATTCAATGGACTTTGTAAACCAATGTGTACGCAGCCCACTAAATTTGCCTCTCCTTAAACATTCCTGGGTCCGTTCCTGATCAACATAAGGTTCTTCCAGACGTTTTCTATATTTGCAACTATATTTCTGCATTTTCCACATTTCTTGCACCTCACCAGGGCATGGCTAGAGCTGATGCCACTGGCTGTAATACTCCCCTCCGGGGAGGGGAGCCACCTTCCACGTGGCCTTCCTGGCTGACCTAGAGCCGGTCAAGGTGCACCGCTGCAGAGGAAGGGTACCGAACAGTGGCCAGTGTGGCCAGGGATGATGGTCCCCCACTCCCCCAGAGGGGGAGGGGCTCCGCCTCGCCCGGGCGGCTGATGCAGCTGCCGAGTTGAATCCTCTGGCCAGACCATGCAGACCTCACCCATTTACCTCTGAATGGTTTCACACCCTCTTGAACTCCCTCTTCAAAGTTATTTTCAACTTTTCCTTATGGTACATGTTTGCTATCGGTCTCTTGCTGGTGTTTAGCCTTAGATTGAGTTTACCACCCACTTTGGGCTGCATTCACAAACAACCTGGCTCCGGGAAGACATGATCTCAATGTGCTGGGGACCGCCACCAGCCTCACACTGTTGGCGGGCTGAGCCTCGATCAGAAGGACTTGGGCCCCCTGGGCAGCACCGGGGAGATAGAGTCCTGTACACCACATTTCCCTGTGCCCACTGCCCAGGCAGGGATTTAGTGCTGGGCTCTTTCCTCTTCACTTGCCATTACTGGGGGAATCATGGTTAGTTTATTTTCCTCCGCTTAGTAATATGGTTAAATTTGATAGGTCACCAAGTCTGATCTGAGTTCACGTTCCGAGCATGGTTGTTGGGAGGGGAGGCAGGCAGGGCCTCGGGGACAAATTGACATGCCACCCCTCCCCTGGCCCACGCACCTGCCACTCCACCGATATCTGGGTGGCAGAGGGTCGACATGGCCCCAGGGAGCGATAACTGAGCCGATGAACACCGGCCTCGACCCTGGGAGTGCAGCCGAGTGACGGTACCACTGACAGTCTCCAGAGATGGGCCAGACATGCGCCTCCACCCTCCCGTCTGCACGGATATATAATATTCTACATAGGTTGTCTGATGATTCTCTACTACTTTTTAATACCCCAAACATTACCAGAGGAAGTTGTCTCTAAGCGCCCTAAATACCTTCTCTTCTTAAATGACTATATGAGACACTGTACAAGTTCAGGTATTTTATTCTTTGATAATAACTTAAATTTTCACATCCATGGATGATGCCCTTGGTCTATTTCCACTGTACTCTTTTATTTGTGCTTGTTTTCTTATAAGGTTTCCATATTTTTATTCCATACTCAAGTTTGGATCTAATGTAACTAACAAACAATGATTTGATTTCATCATTTCTTATTTCCTGGACTTTATAAATCTTTTTATACAACCTATCGTTCTATAACTATCATGAACCAAATCATTGATATAATTACAAAAACCCAAAACTGGATCTACCCATATACCCAGATGCTTACCGTTTCAATCACTGTGTGGTATATTAAATATTCACCTTTTACTCTATGTCTCCCAAATCTCAAATGCTTACTTTGTTATGTATTTATTAGCAAATTCCAGAAATGAATGATATGTTGAATTAGGTACCTGCCATGCAAGTTCAAAGAGTGTGGATTAACAAGGAAACATTAAGGTTTCTCAAGCTGGTTTAGGTGCATAGCAGGGTGCCTGCTGAAGGGGCCATTAAATGCAGCAAGGGGCCTTATATGGGAGGAATAAAGTGGGACTTTAACTTACTTATTTAGAGCTTGAGAATATACCAAGAAAGTTAAACCATGCAAGGCACAAAGATTTGCTAACCATGATGCAGACTCTGTGTTTAAATGAGAGTTTAACAACACATATACCGAAATCCTTGATGACTAGACCAGATTTAAGAAGAAATCTCTTCCCATAATATTTGTCATTCTAGGTGAACACCTTTTTTACCTCACAAAATAAAGATATTTGACACTTTGGCCTGTCCTTCCTATCTAGTCTGGATTTAATAATTGCTTTTTACAAGGGATCTCATGACTTTATTGTTGGAAAGAAACAATTTTCAGTTTGGCTGTGAATTACTTCAGTTATCACAGAGCATAGGGAGGAGGATTAATGTTACAGAATTTTGGTCACAATTTCAAGATTAGCTCCAGCACTTCAGTCATTAACCAGTTCATATTTGATCTGCTTTCAGTATTTATGATTACTAAGTTATAAGTGCCATATAGGTAGCTGTTTAACTTCTTCACACATATGACAAAACACATACAAAACAACCCAATGAATGAATCCCCAAATGATGTGGATATTCTACAAAAGGGCCTTACAGAAACAGATGCCTGGTGCCAGAGCCATGGGCTCAAGCTTAATGCCAAGAAATGTAGTTATCCCCTTTGGAAAAAAACATGTACCCATGAATTACCACATAGGTGGCAGCACACTAAACATTGAAAGTGTGATGAGAGACTTAGGGACACAGGTGGACTGTGGTCTCACTTTCGATAACCACGTCACCACAACAGTCAGGAAATCCTTCTATGTGGCACACCTCATCACTAAGGGCTTTTCATCCAGAAAAAAGGAGGTCATTGTCCCACTGTACTCATCCCTCATTAGACCCATTATAGAGTATAATGTCCCGTTTGGTATGTACCTCATAAGACATCTGCAACAGCTGGAAAGGCCACAGAAATACCTCACTAAAAGAATCACAGGTCTAAAGCAGATGCCATATGCTGACCATTTAAAAAAACTCCAGCTATACTCTGTGGCATATCGTCTACTCAGAGGCGATCTCTTCTTAACATACAAGGCCATGTCAAACCCTGAGCTGTTGGACATGCTCCACTTAAAGAAATCCCAATCCCTCAGAGCCACATGCTCCAGGGATCTAAACCTTGTCATCACAATGAACAAAACATGCTGGAGGGATAGGTTCCTGACCCAGAGACTCCCCATACTCTGGAATAGACTGCCCATACATGTCAAGCAGAGCGCCTCCTTGGCCCTCAAAAGGTTCAAAAGGAACCTTGATGATTGGATGGGAGATAGGAAATTCACCCAAGGGATCATGTCACTTGCCCTGCTAGACAGGGATCCAGAGAAGTAAATATTGTGGGAAGAAATCTCCAGGGAATTGTTATGGCTAGGCTTGCATAGGCCCTAGGGCCGATAGCCTAGTACCAACCTATGAACCTATGAACCTATGGAGCATTTCTGAACTGTACATATCTTTTACCACTGAACCTTGGGTACTCCTGTGAGGTTTCACAGAAGCACTTAGTCTAGAAAGAGCTATAAACCAAGATGTTTAACACCACTGACCAGTTAATTCTTAAATATCTACCAGTATAAGCCAGATATATTTAAACCTTAGTGAAAAAATCAAAACACCACCATAAACTTAAACACAAATTGCTTCTAAACTGTAGAGGAATTCACCCTAACCAAGGACCTGTAATACATAATCCCCTGGATTCACAAAAGCTTGCACGGTGTGCAAGATGAATGTAGGAGCTCACGCCTGCAATATGTCTGCTGTGCGATCCAGGAACAGCGTGCAGGGGCGTGCACGAGAGCTGCTAAAGCTAGTCTTGCATGGACAGCGTCGTGGTATGCAAATTACCTCATTTGCTGGTGAAAGCTATGCAAATGAGGTAAATTTGCAATCCAGCAAACACAAACTGTCCATGGAAGATTAGTGTTACCTGCAGAAATGTACTCCATTGGTAACGGAGTACATTTCTGCAAACAGCTAAACGGAGCTATGACATCTCCAAATAAAGGATGCATAAAGTTGAGGAAGCATGCCAATGGCCAAATATAAGGCCATTGGCAGTGCAAAATGTTTAAAAACATGAAAATGTAACTTTATTTTTTCCCCCGATCTCTGATTTTTAAGCATAGCGCAGCACCGTGCAAACGTGTGGCGCTTAAAAAAATAAGAAAATCATTTAAAAAAAGCCAAAAATAGGCATTTTCACTAAAAAGTTTATTCTGCCATGCAGGTGAATGGCAGGCTGAAGACAACATGGCTTCTGACTAGTGGTTGCTAATGGGGGGAAGCTCAGTGTGAGAGATGTAACCATGCATTACTAGGCAATCCTATGCAAATGAGGATAAGGGTAGTGAATCCCAATTTTCCGCAGCATGTGAGGCATATCCCAAGAGTGTAAGATTAGGAGTAGGTGTGTAGAAGATTAAAATATAGGTGACATCATGAGGGGGTATGTCAGACAGGCTGTAAGCTAATTGGAGCACAGTGGCTTGTGTTTCCCTGAGTTGCTCAGGATTGCAAAGAGACATGTCTACAGTTATCCTGTTTGAAAACCTCAAACCCAAGGTGCACACTGTTAAAAGATAGGAAACTCCTTGAAACATGCACACAGCGTGAAGAAGTAGTAGGATGTTAACCAAGGAGAACTAGCAGAGCTGCCAGGTGAAATATATCAGAATCAGCCAATTACACAGGCAGCAGAATAGCCAAGCCCAGCACTTTAAACTCTGCAAACACCATTCCCCCTGTTTTTTCTCAAGAACTTTGCAACACTGCAGTATAAAAAGAGGGAAAGCTTAAAAAGCTTAAGTCAGACAAAATGTTACCGGCTGCTCTTGCTATCATAAACCAACATGTGCAAGGTGCTGAGGGTGGTGATGTTGTGAATGCTGCTGAGCAACCCACAGTGAGGAGACGGAGAAGAGTGTACAGACCCAGGGTAACTTACCAGGGGCTACATAAGCTGGAGATAGTGGAGTGCTGTAGGGTGGACAGGGACCTCCTACAGCAAATTGTTGAGCTGTGCCGTCCACACCTCACACACAGAAACAACAGAGTGGAACCCATCCCAGTGGATACCAAGGTATGTGTTGGCCTAAGAATACTAGCTATAGGTACCTTCCAAAGACCAACTGGTGATATGATGGGGATTTCACAGGCATCAGCATCCAGGGTACTCCACCAGTTCCTGGATGCCATGTCAGCACATGTCGGTGAACACGTATATTTCCCCAACACCCGTGAGGCATTGGCCAGCAATATGCATTTTTTCCACCAAATAGCATAATACCCTGAGGTAGTGGGTGCAATAGACTGCATGCACATACACATCAAAGCACCACCCAGTGAGCAGGGTAGGGCCTACATCAACCGCAAGGGCTTCCCCTCCATCAACTGCCAGTTTGTGTGCGATGCCCAGGGCATAATAATGAATGTGTGTACTGGATGCCCTAGAAGCTATCACGATTCCCACATTTGGCATCTGACCCAGCTGTACCAGTTATTTGCCTATGGGGAAATTCCCTACGGTCACCTAGTAGGGGATGCTGGATACACACTGGAGCCATGGCTGATGACACCCATCAGAAATGCAATCTGAACAAGAACTCCATAATGAGGCACACACACAAACAAGAATCATAAGAGAGCATGTGTTTGGGATGCGCAAGTCACAGTTCCGGTGCCTGGACACATCTGCTGGAGCCTTGCAGTACTCACCAACTACATGTACCCAAATTGTTATGGTATGTGCCATGCTACACAATATGATCCTGTGGAAACAGCTGCAGCAGGAACAGCATGGGGCAGAGCCAAACAGCCTCCCACCATTACCAAGGCCTGCACAGGCACAGCGTGACTCGGGGGAGGAACAACCTGAGCCTGCCCCAGTAGGCAGAAGGAGGTGTGCCCAGTATGCTCTGTCTGATGCACATTGGGACTCTGTTCCACAGTAAGGCAAGTCTCTGGGATGGTACTCTATCCCACCAGCATGTTGTATTCATTGTTGTGATGAGGTTCATATCCCTAGAGTGTGTAGTGCGACTCAATTTTGTTTTCCTTAGATGGAGCATGTTCAACAGTTATGTGTTGGACATGGCTCTGTATGTTAGGCAGAGCTTGCCTCTGAGTAGGTGGTGCACAACAGAGAACAGATGTAGTTTTGGCCTTGGCAAAGAGGCAACTCATAGCACATTCACTGACTCAGTAGGAACCCTGGAAATGACACCTCTCTCTGACTCACACATACAGTAAAAGGGAGGCCTAACTTGACACTACTTAAAACATGTATAGGGAGTGTACTATGTGCATCCGACATAGGCAGCCCTGCAGCACCACCCTCAATACTGGCACAGACACAACTTAAGTCACTCACACATACCAGTTGGGGGGGTCACATACCTAACAGTCACAGCCAGCAGGACAGTTGTAGACAAACGTAAACACAAACAAATGTTGTATCATGCCCTCTGAAGAGACCTACGGGTAACCTCCCCCCAGGCCTATGCAGACAGATAACAGCAGGCCAGGCAGTGTGATGTGGGTTGTGTAGGCTATGAAGTCACAAACTAATATGTGTGTAATTGGAAGCTAAGGTTTGTAGTACAGTGGTATGCCTCAAGCCAGTACAATAGGCAACAGTACAGACTGACATGTAGTACTTGACATAGCAGTGCAGGCCTAGCAAATGTGTATAAGTGTCAGGTGTAGCCCTCATCCTATGTACACACACAGTAACAATCAGGTGTACCCCCCTGGGTAGAAATGTATAAATAATAGCTGTCCCCCCTGTATGTATAAATGTTGATAAGTCTATGCAAATTGACTCATGGAAGCCCTGCAGGCACAGTGTGCTTCCTGTCGATGTGCAACACAAAGGTGAGCCCTGATGTAAAAACCAACTTGATTTGTCACACACATATAGTATATATGCCCATAGTGGGCATGCTCACACACTTAAACAAATTTAGCAAATTTCAGTCAACAACATATTGAAAGGTCATACTGGGCATGCTCACACACTTAGGCCATGTCTGAGTACAGCAGTGGGCCACACATATCTGGCAGTTGCAGTTCTTACTCAAGACACGTCACTATTCACCAATCCTGCCTTGCGCACACAGTGATATGAAAACAGACCCATATAATACATTTGACCCCTGTCATAATCAAACTATGTAATACAAGTATTTAAGTTGTTCAAAGAAAGTTATAATTCAAAGAAGATCAAAAAATCTCCGATCAGTATCATCAAGAAACAATGAGCACTCCTAACATTATCCAAGCCAAGCTCTGCCAAAAATATTGCCAAAGATTCCATAGAGAACCATGAAGCTTTCTTTAGCTATCTCATAAATATCAATGTAAACTCATATATGTTCTGAGTCAGTGCAAAGTGTAAATGAATACATGTACATGACTGACATTGTCAACATCTTGTCAGACAGGTTCATACATATTTACCCTCCTCTCACTGACAAAAGGGCCCATTACCATACCTGAAGATTGTGAAAACCCAGAAATCACATATACAATGGTTAAACAGCTCTATCCAAACCTAAAAACATGGCATCTATGGGATGACATGGTGTCCCTGGCTGTGTCATATGTGAACTTCAAAACAAACAGACTCTGCACCTGAACAGTCTGCTGAGACTCACCCTCTGTACAGGATATGAAACTGTTGAATGGGTTACAGCAACATTTGGCACACTCCACAAGTGTTGGTGCACAACAGACCATGGGAACTATTGTCTTATAAGCCTAATAAGCCTGATCTGCAAGGCCATGGAGTCCATCATTATAGAACTCATAAACAGAGCTATTGGGAGCCTACAAACACCGAACCCTACCCATTTTGGTTTGGTCAGGGGCAGATCATGGTCCCTAAACCTGCTAGACAGTTTTCAAGGCAGTTACCCAGGACATACATCAATGAAATGAGCTCCACACAGCCTACATAGACTATGAAAAGCCTTTTTCCAACATCCGACACACAAGTCGTATCCACAGAATCAACAACCTGTGCATAAACACGCATGTCATCTGATGGATTGCCAACTGGGGCACAGATAGATCCCACAAGGTAAGAATTGTGGTCTCCCTGTTGGACTGTAAGCTAATAACTGCTGTCCCCCATGGCTCAGTCCTGGGACCACTCCTGTCTGGTGTATACTTTTCAGAAGTACAGTCAAACACATGAGGGCTATGGTTAGCAAAGTTTGTGGATGACTGCAAAAAGTTTGTCATAATTGATGTTTGGGACAACAGAGACATCCTTAAAAAGGGTCTCAGTCAGACAGATGTGGTGTCAAAATTATGGCCTCGAGCTACAGCCATACAAATACCACATAGTTGCCAACACCCTAAATATGGAGGTAATAATAAGGGATCTATGGACATATGGATAGTCATCTCTACTTTCAGAAACACATTCACAAAGTGGTTAGAAAATCATGCTATGTGTCCCCACAAATTGCCAAAGTCTTTGCATGTAGGTCAAAAGAGGTTCCCTCTACTCATCAGTCATCAGACCCATCAGAGAGTACCACGACACACTTGCGATGAATCTGACTAGGCACCTTCAGCAGCTGGAAAGACCACTGAAGTACCTCAACATGAGGATTACTGGCCTCAAACAGTTGCCCCATGCAGCAAGACTGAAGTAACTCAATCTGTACTCTGTTGCATGCCGTCTACTCTGGCGATCTCTGCCCAACATACAGGTCCATGTCCAATGCAGAACTGATGTACATGCTCTATCTGAAGTAAACCCAAGCTTACTGTGCCACATGCTCTAGGGATATAATCATCACAACAATAAATAGAACATGTTGGAGGGATACATTACTAACTCACAGACTTCCCTTGCTTTGGAACAGGCTCCCAACCTACATTAAGCTGAGTCTCTCACTGACACTCTTCCAGAGGAGCCTTGATGAGTATATGTGAAACTGAACTGTTACACCATGGATCACTTCATCAGCTCTACTACACAGAGGCATAGGGAACTAACCCCAGATGTGGTGATAGCTGCACACTCTGGCCATACTAATATATGCCTTCAGGCAGATAGCCTATTACCTACCTATGTACCTATATATGTAGGGGGAACACAGTATAATAAGCCAAAGATGGATGGGCAGAGATGTGTGTAAGAGGGTGACCATGACAAGGAGCCATCCAGGACTGTCCCACCCAGCACACATCCCAATGGCACAAAAGACATGAAGTGCACATCTCACCCACTGTACATAATAGCCACCAGTATCTGTAAGCATTACAGTGTATGTGATGCATGTGCCTGCTGTACAACATGACTGTACAATGAAGTACACATCTACTATCTGTAGATATGTACCTGTCACATAGAGTTCATAGGTATGTAGTAGACTATCTTCACAAAGGCATGCATTAGCCTAGGCAAGTTATGCAGCTTTCACCACCCCATTGATTAGTCTCCTAAGCCCTAGTTCTCATAGTTAGTACCCTAAGCTCCTTTCTAGTGGGGCTGCTGATGTGATCCCTGGCGTGAATTGTCTGTTTTCTATCCACTCATCAAGGTTCCTATTGAAGAGTGTCACCAAGGGGCTCTGTCTGATGTACATTGGGACTCTGTTCCACAGTAAGGCAAGTCTCTGGGATGGTACTCTATCCCACCAGCATGTTGTATTCATTGTTGTGATGAGGTTCATATCCCTGGAATGTGTAGTGCGACTCAATTTTGTTTTCCTTAGCTGGAGCATGTTCAACAGTTATGTGTTGGACACTGCTCTGTATGTTAGGCAGAGTTTGCCTCTGAGTAGGCGGTACGCAACAGAGAACAGATGTAGTTTTTCCAGTTGTGTTGCATAACACAACTGTTTGAGGCCAGTAATCCTCTTGGTGAGGTACCTCTGTGGTCTCTCCAGCTGTTGGATATGCCTAGTTGAGTACATCCAAAATGGTGCATTGTACTCAATGATGGGTCTGATGACTTAAGAGTAGATGGCCACCACTACCTCTAGTGATCTTGATGCAAACACTTTGTTGATTAGATGGGCCACATAGGATTCCCTAGCCACTTTGGCAACATGGTTGTCAAAGGAAAGATGACTATCTACTTGTGTCCCCAGATCCCTTATTACCTTATCAGTGTTTAGGGGGTAACACCTATGTGGTAGTTTGTGGATACTTTGTTTTCCCCAAAGGGGATTACTATGCATTCTTTCACATTGAGCTTGAGGCCATGATTATGACACCACACATCTGTCTCATAGAGTCCCTCCTGGAGAATATTTGTGTCATCCGGGGAATCTATTATGGCACACACTTTACAGTTCCCAGCAAACTTAGTCAACCACAACCCTCCTGTGTTAGCATGTACTTCTGAGAAGTATATACCAAACAGGAGGGGCCCCAGGACTGAACCCTGGGGGACACCAGTTGTTACCGGTTTAGAGTCTGACATGTAGCCAGCAACTCTTAATTTGTGAGATCTATCTGTGAGCCAGTTTGCAATCCATCTTGTGATGTATGGATTTATGCCCAGGTTGGTGAATTCATCTATGATACCTGACTGGGGAATGGTGTCAAAGGCCTTAGCGAGGTATAGGTAGGCTGTGTGGAGCTCTTTTCAATCATCTGTAGCCTGGGTAACTGTCTCAAAGAAATCCACCCAGTTCAGGAGGCATGATCTGCCTTTGACGAAGCCAAACTGGGTGTGCTCAACTGTGTGAAAGTTCCCAATGTCTTTATTGTTGAGTTCCATTATGACTGGCTCCATTGCCTTGCAGATCAGACTCGTCAGGCTCATAGAGCGGGAATGCCAAGGGTCTGTTGTGGCCCCACCCCTGTGGAGTGGGAAGAATGTTGCTGTGCAACATTCTATGGGTACATATCCTGTAGAGAGGATGTAGAGAGAGGTGAACCTTGATGAATATGAATACATCCCAGCCCTATGTGCTATGATCCAGGTTCTGATGCCGGAAGGTATGGAATGAGTAGTATCCTGGTAGTGCTGGTGTGCTCTCTGGAGCCTTGAACTAGGTTTCTGTTACTGTAAAGATATGAACATTCTCCACACTGAGGAGTGCCTCGAGTGTGTACATTTGGAGGCTGAGACTTCTGGCAATGAGTAGCATTTAGCTCACTTTGTGGTTATTTGTGTTGGTTACGGGTGTTGCTTTGTCCTTTGAGCCTTGCCTAAAAAAGGTAATATGGGGACAGCACGAGCCTTTGCCAGTATTCAGAAGCATAGGGGTGACAGGTGCAAACCATCTCTAGCGAAGCAACGAGGCTTGTCTATCATGTCATCCCAGGCAGACAGAGACTGGATCCTCTTTGAATGACACCAGAAGCTCAGCCAATTGTTGATGTTTATCATCTTTCTGTTATATTGAAGTATCATGTAGGTGAAGGTAAGATGCTACTCAAGGTCAGGGTCATACCAGCCTGGGCTACATGATCATAGAGCTACTATATATCTTTTGTCATGTTGTCCTGGGAGGTATGTCTCAGATCATTCGCACTGACATGTACAAAGACCGCGTCATATATGTACCTGTTCTAGAGTGATGTAAGTGCTTGTGTTATGTGGTGGATCATAGCACCTGACAGACAACTGACAGTAACCTTCCCCTTTTCCAGCCTAGTGAGTGGAACATTTGTGTGCCTGACTATGGAGTCACCTATTACTAGTGTGATGGGTATGTTGTTTTTCCTTAGGGCCTGTTGTGAGGCACACTGCTTTGGTGTATTATGTGTTTTCTGGCATGTGCTTGGAGGTGCATGTTGCTTGCTTGTCTGCTTAGGAGGACATTTTCTCTTTTTCAGATTAATATTTGTATTCTCCGAGTATGGTAATGTGTATTTATGTGTGTGTTTTCCTGGTGCTTATATTGTAGGTCTATGTGAGGCTGTTGGTGTTGTGCTTACATGACCCTACTCCTCTTGTCTTTATTGTCCAGTATTGGGTTGACATAGCTTAGCTTAGCCAACAGTTTGACCCTGTGTGTGCCAGCATGTAGTGCATCAACCCATATATGATATGGTTATGGCCTATGGATATAATACACTCACAATACACCTAGTATGATAAGCCCGCTGAGGTTAGCAAATGTGAAAAACCCCTTTGGGCAAACTGTCAGCGAGTAATGTCTGTACTGCATCCTGTAACTCCATACTGCTTGCTGAAGTGTAAAAAAGTACTTAGTTTGGAATAAGAACCCCGCACCTGTCAACTGTGTGTGTGTGTGTGTGTGTGTGTGTGTGTGTGTGTGTGTGTGTGTGTGTGTGTGTCTGTCTCTCCCTGGGGAGAGAGCAACCTTTTTGGAGACTACTCACACCCCTTAAAAATGATATACTCATCTTTGTCAAGTCTGATGATGTCACCATCCTACAAATACACCTGTGGGAAGGTGAAATCCCAGTAATGTGTATAGTGCGTTGTGTAAATGCGTACTGCTGTAGTATCATAATGTAGTGAGGGAGGAGTATAAATCCTGCACTTGCCAACTGTGTGTGTGTGTCTGTCTGTCTGTTTCTCCCTGGGGAGGGAGCAACCTTTTTGGAGACTACTCACATCCCTTAAAAGTGATATATTCATCTTTGTCAAGTCTGATGATGTCACCATCCTAAAAATACACCTCTGGGAAGGTAACGTGTATAGCGCGTCGTGTAAATGTGTACTACTCTAGTATCATAATGTAATTAGGTAGGAGTTTGAATCCTGCACTTGCCAACTGTGTGTGTGTCTATCTGTCTCTCCCTGGGAAGGGAGCAACCTTTTTGGAGACTACTCACACCCCTTAAAAGTGATATATTCATCTTTGTCAAGTCTGATGATGTCACCATCCTACAAATACACCTCTGGGAAGGTAAAATCTCAGTATTGTGTATAGCGCATTGTGTAAATGCATACTGCTGTAGTATCATAATGTAGTTAGGTAGGAGTTTGAATCCTGCACTTACCAACTGTGTGTCTGCCTGTCTCTCCCTGGGGAGGGAGCAACCTTTTTGGAGACTACTCACACCCCTTAAAAGTGATATACTCATCTTTGTCAAGTCTGATGATGTCACCATCCTACAAATACACCTGTGGGAAAATGAAATCCCAGTAATGTGTATAGCGCATTGTGTAAATGTGTACTGCTGTAGTATCATAATGTAGTGAGGTAGGGGTATGAATCCTGCACTTGCCAACTGTGTGGGTGTCTGTGTCAGTCTCTCCCTGGGAGGGGAACAACCTTTTTGGAGACTACTCACACCCCTTAAAAGTGATACACTCATCTTTGTCAAGTCTGATGATGTCACCATCCTACAAATACACCTGTGGGAAGGTAAAATCCCAGTAATGTATATAGCACATTGTGTAAATGCGTACAGCTGCATTATCATAATGTAATTAGGGAGGAGTTTGAATCCTGCACTTGCCAACTGTGTGTGTGTCTATCTGCCCCTCCCTGGGGAGGGAGCAACCTTTTTGGAGACTACTCACACCCCTTAAAAGTGATATACTCATCTTTGTCAAGTCTGATGATGTCACCATCCTACAAATACACATCTGGGAAGGCGAAATCCCAGTAATGTGTATAGCGCATTGTGTAAATGGATATTGCTGTAGTATCATAATGTAATTAGGTAGGAGTTTGAATCCTGCACTTGCCAACTGTGTGTGTCTGTCTGTCTCTTCTTGGGGAGGGAGCAACATTTTTGGAGACTACTCATACCCCTTAAAAGTGATATACTCATCTTTGTCAAGTCTGATGATGTCACCATCCTACAAATACACCTGTGGGAAGATGAAATCCCAGTAATGTGTATAGCATGTCGTGTAAATGCGTACTGCTGTAGTATCATAACATAATTACGTAGGAGTATGAATCCTGCACTTGCCAACTGTGTGTGTGTGTGTGTGTCTGTCTGTCTGTCTCCCCATGGGGAAAGAGTAACCTTTTTGGAGACTACTCACACCCCTTAAAAGTGATATACTCATCTTTGTCAAGTCTGATGATGTCACCATCCTATAAATACACCTCTGGGAAGGTGAAAGCCCAGTAATGTGTATAGCGCATTGTGTAAATGCGTTCTTCTGTAGTATCATAATGTAATTAGGTAGGAGTTTGAATCCTCCACTTGCCAAGTGTGTGTGTGTGTGTCTCTCTTCCTGGGGAGGGGGCAACATTTTTGGAGACTACTCACACCCCTTAAAAGTGATATACTCATCTTTGTCAAGTCTGATGATGTAACCATCCTACAAATACACCTGTGGGAAGGTGAAATCCCAGTAATGTGTATAGTGTGCAGTGTAAATGCGTACTGCTGTAGTATCATTATGTAGTTAGGTAGGAGTATGAGTCCTGCACTTGCCAACTGTGTGTGTGTGTGTCTGTCTCTCCCTGGGGAGAGAGCAACCTTTTTGGAGACTACTCACACCCCTTTAATGTGATATACTCATCTTTGTCAAGTCTGATGATGTCACCATCCTACAAATACACCTGTGGGTAGGTGAAATCCCAGTAATGTGTATAGCATGTCATATAAATGTGTACTGCTGTAGTATCATAATATAGTTAGGTAGGAGTTTGAATCCCGCACTTGCTAACTGTGTGTGTGTGAGAGACACCATTGGTCAATGTGGAGTATATTTTGATTTTTCTAGTGTATTACATATCACAATGACAACTGTATGTGCATAACACATGTAAGGTAGCTGTGGGGCAAAGCCATATACATACATGTGACTTCAATTTTTTCATAGGTGGGTACTATGCTTTCTCCATGAAAGCATCTGTTAGCCTTGCCAGAGCGTGTTGGCACTTTCCAGACCTTAGGTCACTTCTGTATGCTTGTGACAAGTTTAGCCACTGCAGTGATCCCTGGGCTACATCTTCTATTTCACATCCACTCATCATGGTTTCTACTGAGTGTGAGTGAAGGTTTATGCTTGAGGTATATTTGAATCCTGTTCCAAAGCAAGCAAAGTCTGGCAAAGATGACTAATCATTATAGGTGTGCAACAACCTCTATTGATCTGCATGCAAACCCTTTATTGCTTAAGTGCTCCACAGAGGGATTTCCAAAACCCTTTGGTAATGTGATTATCAAAGGAGAGACGACTAAACACATGGCTCTATGTATACATTAGTACCTGTTCCACATTTTGGGGGCTACTACCTATGTGGTAATCTGGGGATACTTTGTTTTCCAAAAGTGGATAACTATGTTTTCTTTGGCTTATAGCTTTACTGCATGATTTTGACACCAGGTATCTGTCTCTATGATACCCTTTTGGAGGATGTGTGTGTCATCTGGAGAATAAAGTATAGCCCACAGTATGCATTTTCATCAAACATGGGCAGACATATCCCTACTGTGTTTGCCTGTACCTAAGAAAGCTATATGCCAAACAGGAGTGGTCCCAGGACTGAGTGCAGGTGAATACCACTTGTTACTGGCATAGAATTGTACATGGAGGCTGCAAATGTTACTGTGTGTCCTACATCTGTGCTTCAGTTGTCAATCCATCATCTAACAGTCGTTTATGGTCAGTCTGTTGAGGTTATGTATAATACCAGAATGTGGGATGGGTATAAATTGCTGGGTGAGCTATAGCTTGGCTGTGTGGACCTCCCCTCCCTCACCTATAGCCTTGTTAACTGGCTTGAAGACTACTAGGTGTAGGAGCCTTGATCTGGCCTTTAGAGAACCAAAGTGGGCATGGTGCAGTGTTTGCAGGTTCATAATGTCTCTGTTAATGAGTTCCATAATGCTGTGCTCCATAGCCTTCCAGATAACATTTGTCTGGCTTACAGGGTGAGAGTTTCCAGGATCTGTTGTAGCTCTACCCTTAATCAATGTATGTTAACATTTGCACTGGGTGTGACAAGGGTGGACAGGATTAGGAATAAGTATATTAGAGGGTCAGCCCAGGTTTGAAGGTTAGTAGACCAAGCCAGATAGGCAGGATTACATTGGTTTGTACATGTGCTGAGGAGGGATGCAGAGTATATTGTGAAATAGATGTTAAGGATGAAGCCGCCAGGTAACAGGAAAAGAGGAATGCCTAAGATGAGGTTTATGGATGTGGTGAGAGAGGACATGGAGGTGGATGGTGTGACAGCGCAAGATGCAGAGGGCAGGAAGAAATGGAAACAGATGATCTACTGTGGTGACCCCTAATGGGAGCATCCGAAAGGAGAAGAAGTAGTTATAGCTCAACCCTTGTGGACTGTGAACACCATTACTTTGCGTCATTCCACAAGTATGTAACCTGTATAGAGGCTGTATCTGAACAGAGTGTTTAGTTGAGTGGTTACTTCATATGTCAGCTTGTGTATGACACAGCCAGGGACACTGCCCAGTACCAATGACACTGTGGTTTGGACTTTGGTAAAGAGATGTTTTAACTAGAGTGTCTGTGAATCATCAGGTTTTACATTCTTCAGGTCTTGAAATGTGGACCTTGTGTAACGACAGGGTGGTGAAATCCGCATTCAAACTGTCTGACAAGATACCGGTAATGTAATTCAGATAAGTGTACTTTGTAACCATTTACATTAACTCTTACCCGATCTGAGATTTCCCCTCTAGATTATAAACAACCCTAAAGAAAGCTTTAGTGTTGTCTTTGGAATCCTTGCCAATTTGTATTTTGAAGCTTGCCTTGTATGATTAATGAGGGCTAGTATTTTCCCAATGATACTGACCAGAGAGGTTATCCCTTCTTGGTATGTAACTCTTTTTTTGGTACAACTTCACACCTTCTATTATATATTTAGTTTATGGCAGGGGTCCATGAGACTAATGCACTTTTACTGTATAAGTGAGTATTTCTTGTGTTTGTGATAGCACGGTTCATGCAACCCTGTAGGTGGACAGTGTGCATTACTAAAGGATTATGCAGCTGGGACAGTGTTAACCTTAGTAATGCAAACTAATGACAGATAGCAACAACAGCATCACCCACAGCACAGTGTCTACCCATGTCATACACACACATGCATATTCAAGTTCCAATATGTGTGTAGTACTATGCATACTGGCCACCAATAGAAACTATGGAGTGTTAACACTGGCCAATACAGGGCATGTCACCCTGCCCATGTGTCCAATATGCATGTACATGCAGACAGTGCACCTCCCAATGTCCACAAATGGACACCTGCAAACCTGTGTTGCACACACCCCACACTTACTGTCCACTGTATAACGCATGCTGATACAACTACACACATCAGCCAAGTGGCACATGGGCAAACAAAACACAATTGGAATAAACACTGGTGAAAACAATACAACATTGCTAATTACGGCTTTAATGCATCATGCCTGCTCAGCTACACCTTCAAGGATATCATTGCACTTTAGATGCTACACATCCAACCATTGCTATACTTAATTAAAGTCACCCTGTGCATCAGCACCATGTTAGCCTATTCCTGCATCAATGTTACAGATGACAGGAGGTGGCACAGGTTTCATCATATGCACAGGGTGTGTTGTTGGTTTGCCAGAGGCCTACACTGAGCCATACAATCGACATGTGTGTGTGAGTGTGTGTGTGAGGGCCATGAGTACTGTTATGGGCCAATGTTGATGTCATGTGTGCGGGTATGTGTTTGCCCTAGATTTCTGGTTTATGTGTGTGTGTCTGCAAGCACACAGTTCCACCATGTGGCTGCCATATACGGGGATTTGTGAGACAGCTACAGACTGTACCTGGCAGGCTTTACAGATCACCGTCTCGGGCCACGGATACTGAACCTGTGCCTGGCAGGGTTGCTGCACGTGGTCTGCTAGGACGGTCTATGGACAGCCCCCACCAACATTGCTGGGGCTGGTACTGGCACTACGGGAGCAGCTGTGACTTGCTGGACGTCCACGGCGACCTCCAGCTGGTGATGTTGCTGGCATACGTCCACGTTGATGTCTCATCTGTCCTGCACTGTCCTGACACATGGACATGACATTGTGGAGGACATCCAGTGCCTCATCCCAACGTCTATCAATGACCTCAGTGTAGTTACGTATGGCACCTGCTAGGTCACGGATACTGTCATTTACCAAGGTATAATGAGCCCTCTGTGCCCTTAGCCCCTGTCTGGTGTACTGCTTCTTTCGTGTCTGTGCCTCCATGACAGCCTGGAACATGATTGTGGTAGAAAGAGGTGTGGCATGTCTGCCAGGGGCATGATGACCAACAGTGCTCTGAAGAGAACCCCTGATCATCTGCCTATGTGGTACCATTCCAGACATCTGGCTATGGCTCCTGTGTCCTGATACATATTGTGTCATAGATACCACACTGTCCTGGCCAGTGCCAACCGTACGCTGTCCTTCAGCTAAGGGCAATGTTGATGATGGATGTACAGGCAGTATGACTGTGTGCATGGATGGGGTAGAGACTTGTATACTGTCAATTGGTGGCCCAGCAACAGACCCTGACAAACCTGCCTGTGCCTCAACACACCTATCCTCATGATCACTGTCTGTCTCAGTGACATCAGGTTCCCTGCTGTAATGAACCAGCCCCACCTTGCCACCTGTGAGAGGAAAACAGGAAACACATTTTAAGACCTGAACATGACTTCAGACCACACATGCACACATTCACACACACAAAACCACACTCCTCCTGAAAGTAGACACACACAACACCAGCAATCACAGAACATACACAATAGCAGGTGATGGTGGAGTACAGCATCACAAGCAAAACAGTCATATCACACCTGTCAGCATGTGTTGCTCAACAGCCTGCAGTGCAAGTGGAGTCAATCCTTGTTACTAACAGTATACATGGCTTTGATGCATGTGCTTTGTTATTCGGTGATGGCCCTCCCCCCTGGAACACAATACATACTTGGACACAACATTGCTGTGCAGGTATTCATAACCCTGTGATGTACTGTGCACCATAACTCACAGGTGTACATACCATTACTGGATGTGTATATGTGTGTCAGATAGGTATCCAATGCTGATTACAGCCTCTGTGTCTTTAGCAAATAATTGTGACACGTGTTAACTGTGGACACGTTTTTAGCACATGCATGATGAGTATTCACACAACATCATCAGTGGTACATGGATAACTGATAGAATACCATTCGGCCACATACTCAATGTACAGTACTTATGATGAGTGTAGATAATTTTGTGGACATGCCAGTCTCATCCATGACATGGCATGCTAAAACAGGACTGCATATTTAAACACTACACATATCCAATATGTGTCATATGACCTAGCCACTCAATAGCATCACATGACATATATGTGTCAGTTCTGCAAATGGTGATTGGTATGCATACTGTTTAGAGGTGCATATGTGTGCACACATGCATCATTGTGGTGTGTAGCAATGACAGTTATTTGTAGTACTGTGGTTACAATAACTGGATGGGGTATAGTACCATAGGCCATCATCATGAGGCATCAGGTGGTCACTCAAGGCTACAAATGTTTCACAAATTAGTATAAATCATGCTGTGCCGGAACTGTACTACCTTGGCTAAATTCACCATTTCACAACCAGTTGTTACGTGATTTTGTAAGGAGGCCAATAAGGAGCATTCCCTGCCATGAATGTTTAGTGTGTTGCAGAGTGCTTAAATGCCCCAGAATAGGCCTTTACCCCTCAGGTATATTCTGTGTAATGTGTGGAAGAGATTTTGGATACTGGAGTGTGTCATTACAGAGGGTTTGGGAATCCTTTATGTGTAGCATGTTAAAATGGTCTGTGTATGACATAGATGTGTATGTTATGTGCATGTTGAGTATCAGCTATGCCTATCCAATGGTCACTACAGTCTAGCCACATTTGTTTGAGATGGTCTGGGTATTGCATGTGTTTGAGGCTGCTAATCATATTAGTGAGATGTGCATGCTCTTACACCAAACATGCACAGCATGCATTATGGGTAGGTGTGTTACATGTGTACATGGCCTACACCTTAACTATGACATGCACTTTTTATTTCCAAAAATAAATGTAGAACACACTCACCAGCATCTGTCTGCTGCCTTGACGTCACCCCAGAGGTACCTACATAGAGATGAAACAGTTTGTCAGTGGCCACAACTGTGGCATTGCTACTGCGTGTTTGCAATCTTACAGTACAACAACAGTTTACATTCACAGGGCTACAGCTTATGTTCAAAATGATCAGTATTGCACAACAACAGGCTCCACATCTTTGAACAACACACTTCACATCTCACATATGCATGATCTACCAATACAGATAACAGTAGTCTACAGATATGCCATGTTACCTGCATGCTCCATGTGCGCTTGCTGGGTGGCTCCAATCTCCATCATGGTGTATGTCTGCTGCTGTTGTTGTTGGGCAGGTGCCACCAGGCTCATGAGCAGCTGCTCCACTCTGGTGAGGGGGGGATGGATGCTAACACAACCCCCTGTTGCAAGCTGTTCTGTACGGACATGTCGGAGAAGATCACTGCAGTGGTGGAGTACCTGCTCATATGTGCGGTTATGCAAGCCTACCTCATTGACCCTGCGGACAAGATCTTGCCACATTGCAGTACTCTCTTGCTGGTCCTGGCTGGTTTGTGAAAACAGTAAATGGTAGTGCTGAATCATAATGCTAATGATGATATCATCTTCAGCCCTACTGTAGGTTGGGTGGCACATTTAACATTATACAGTACAGATATCACTGACTGAACTGCTATATATATATATATATATATATATATATATATATATATATATATATATATATATATTTACATACATAATACAATATGTTGTACCTGAGCACAGATTATAATAATTACTCACACACATACATCTACATGTTGGAGTACATTTTCTGTAGTGTTGTATGACTGTACTGGATGTTATGTTTGTGAATACATAAATGATATGTATATCTGAGATGGCTTAGTGGCAAATCACTTATGCTGTGATGTGAATGGCTGTGTTTTTTTTCCTAGTAAATGGTTTTCATTTTGTTACTAGCCAAAACAAAGGTCAGTGTCTACAGATGGAATAAGGCACATTTCAGCAGTTGCAAGTGGGTTTTCAGAAGGGTAAGCACAGCTTATGAAAGTTTAGCAACCTATAAGCTAACTGAGAGTGAAACACTGTAACTGCCAGTTATCACTGCTCACCCCACAACTGCTTGAAAGTGCCTTGCTCACTCTCTATCCAATGAACCATGTTCTGCACAGCAACAAAATAAAATCACAATATAAGGCTATAAAAGAGTACCTGGCACACTGTACGCAACACGATGCAACACCTAGCCACAGCAGATATACATCAAGCTGATGTGTAAAGAAATATATCATCCATCGCAATCAGTGTAAGGTCCAGTAAATGTATTAATATTATACCACACAACTTGTTAATGCCAAACCCATGGCCAAAATATGTGCACAATTGGGAATATAAGTCACATACTGCTGTAGTACACTATGAATGTTGCTAGATACACAGTTATATGTAATACCACACATATGTCAAAGGACATGTTACAGACATACCCACACACGTCAGACATAATTACAAGACACAAAGGTATGACAACCCAGATAAACTTTCAGTGTGTACTATACAGTATTGTGTGTCAGTACTTACACAACCTTAATCTTGAGAAATGTAATCTGTGATGAATATAGGGACCACACAAAACAGTAGATGTAAGCAATGTGGACATACACCATACTTTGCTGTACAGGCTCAGAGCTTCAATTAGTACTACAGTACACACATGACTTACGTTCAAGATCGGTACCAATAAACAATTGTAGATGTAGTGCTTTAGCCTCCAATGACACACCCTAGTTAAAACCAAGAGACTTAATCACACTGTATGCAACAGAACTTGTTCTGCCTAGCAACAGAATACACAGCTTTTGCTAGGATCAAAACAAGGACCCAGAATACCATAAAATAAACAGTTTCCCAGTAAGCTATCCCACAGATACATATCTTTGACGTATTCACAAACATATTGACCATCACAGTCAGTCAACAGTACAATCTATTGCAACAAGTAGATGTAGGTGTGCATGAGTGTGTGTGTGTATATATATATATATATATATATATATATATATAAATATATTGTATGTATGTATATATATATATATATATATATATATATATACATTTACACATCCGTTTGTCTACATATATATATATATATATATATATATATATATATATATATATATATGGACATATACAATTCACCTTTCATAGTGAGAATATCAATTATACAAAGGATGTAAGGTGTACAGTGATGTAATAACATCGCACAGTCTTGGGATAAATGCATTGAAGGTGTTCACAGCCCAGGTAGCTTTAGCAGGCCTTACTGGCTTCAACATTGCAAACTGAACCAACCACCCACAGTGTTTAACCACCACATGTCATATACCAGCACTGTATGCTGTCTTGTTTGTCACACACTAAAACCTACACACAAATATGCGCTTACTAACCTTCACCAACATATATATCCCCCCTTTGCAAACAGTTGCAATATGTCCCCTGCTCTATGCACATATACAGATGTGAATATATATGACACATATATATTTTTTTCTGTATGTGTGTGGCATACACACACATGGTCCACACTACTGTAAGTCCCTGGACCTCCACAGCTGAACTGTTGGGCCTTGCTGCAACACAAATAGGTGTCACATATGAACACAGACTAACATTAGGGGGGTATATATGGCCACAGATGCTAGATAAGCATACTAGACTGCTACAGCACTTGCCAATGCTAATCTACACTTTAATATGACTATCATGCATGTGTTGTTCTTTCACACACATGTTTATATAATGTCAGCACTAATCCCCCCCAACAGCCATTGGCCACACTACTGTACAGAACACAGATAACATGGATCAGATCTTTGACATTTAATGCTGAGCTACACATTTCACAGGTATGTCCTACTGCCCACAGGTACATACAGTATTGTCCATAGCAGTAGTTAAGCAGAACATCTGTGCAGAAAGAAGTATTGCTGCCACATATGAATGCTTCACATTATGTAGACTATTTTTCAATAACATCTACTACATGCCAGTAAATACATTTGTATCACATACCTTTCCTTTGTATAATTTGGTAATATTTCTTTTTCCTTTTCTCTCTCTCTCTCTCTCTCTCTCTGTCTCTCTCTCTCTCTCCATCAGTCTCTGCAATAGAGTGATTGAGTTTGTTGGCACAGATTGCAGCCTGCTTTTGTAGGAATTGCACATGAGCATGTGATGGCCTCTGCACCAATTAGTGCCCACCATTTGCTAATTGCATGCAGCCTGCTGTGTAGTAATTGAAGTAATCACTGTCATATTTACCCAGTACTATAAATTGCTGACTCATGTAGGCGTGGCCCTTTCAGCTTTCCAAGATGGAGATCATCCTTGTTTGGTATGGACATCATTGTTTAAGACAGAAGGTTGGAATAGTTCTTATATCAGAAGCCAGGTGTGTAGCCAGAGATTTACATTTTGTACTCAGACCTAATGTTGCTGCTTCCAGTACCCACTTATCAGTGTAAAAATGTACTCACCCCTCAAAATGCTACACCAAGATACATGGAAATATGTACTTTCTTTTCAACTGTTACAATTAACTACCATACAAAGCTAGTTATAGAGATGTATTCCTTTGGCACAAGAATTGTTTGTGAACTGCTATACTGTGAATATTCATTTACACAGTTCTAAACATTTTGTGCTTTTTTAGTGTTGACATTAGCATGAGCTGCTCAGAAAAACTGGACTCATTTCAGTACAGTGAGTATGCTTACCTACATCCTTGGTAGACCCTGCACACACAGGTCAATTTTACATTTGAGTAGGGTTGCAGAAGTACAGAGAGCGTAAGTAGTATTGCTGGACTTACAGGGTTGCTCTGTACATGTTACTTTATCAAGGAATGTAGTCTGTCTGTGTAACACCCAATTGTGGACCTATCCACATGATAGCCAGAGAATAGCCTGTTACTTTTTGTCTGTGCACCACACAGGTCTTTTCACTAATAGAGCAATGGCATTCTTACAGTTGGTTGCTACCAGTACATGGCTACATCCATTTGTATTTCAGTGTTTTATTCCTACATAAGGGCATGTTTCCAAAACTCCTTCCAAAGCTATTTGCATAGTGTGTAACAGCAGAAAGGCTAATATGCCTCTGTGTTTCTGCCTCTGTCAGATCTCTCAACCAATCAGGGACAAATTTGAACAGAATCGGGGAAAAGTCAATAAAACATCAGGGACACTTTTAAAATATTAGTGCTATTAAGTTGAAACATTGAGAGAATCAGAGCATATGAATTAATACACCTTTTCTGAAGTAAAAGAAGTGTATAGCTCTTAATTATTGTCATTACTCATTAAGTGTAATTCACCACCTTTCTGCCCAAAGTCAGAAGTTTTAGGAGGGATTCAGAGGACAGAGCAGAAATTTGAGTCGAAATCACGGACATCCCTGAAAATTAGGGACAGTTGAGAGGTATGGCCTCTGCCCTAAACAGATATGCCAGTATTTGCCATGCTGTGATACTGTGTGGGGTTGTAAGATGATGGTGTAACATTATTTCCTGCTAGAATGGCTGCTTCTCTTATCACAGTCATGTTATGTAATCCCACAACAACTGTTGGTCAACATCCACAGAACAAGTTGTGTGGTATGGTATTCCTAATTTTCCTTTACATTCACTCATTCTGATGCATGATATAATTATTTAAGCACCAACTTAATGTATATCTACAGTGGCTTAGTGGTACTTCATGTTGTGTAGTGTGTGCAAGGTCCGGGGTTCGAGACTTACAGAAGTGTTTTATTTTGTTCCAGAGCAGAACAAGGGCCCTCACATACAGAGTGACTAAGGCACTTTTAAGCAGTTGTAAGTGGGTTTGCGTGGGTTTGCGCAATGCCTCGCATTGCTTAGCCAAGCGCAAACAAATGCAAACCCGCTCACTACTGCTTAATAGTGCTTACTCCTGCTCACCCATGTGTTAATTTCTTTGAAAGAAAAGAAAAATGGGGAGATAGGAAAGTGGTGAAAAAGGAGCACAAAGAGGGAAAGACAGTATGGAAAATAGCTCAGGATGTGCAGCACGGGTGTAGGGAATGTCCATAGCTGCCCATTTCTTCAACATCAACAGCTGTGCATATGCAATAAATTTGGAGGTAGATAGGAACCCTTCAACCCCAGAGGGAGGGGTGAGGGCAACAAAGTATGTTGTAATGCCAATTAAATAAAATTTCATGTTTCCAGTGGACATGTGTGCAAAATGGGCAGCTATGTACTGGACGTAATTTTTTTTGGGGAACAGATTGCCCTTTTTTTTTCAGGTGAGAGTGGAATGTGGGGTAGGGGAAGTAGGTATATTTGGGGAGGTAGGTTGGGGAGGCAAACAGACAAGACAAACAAGACGCATACAGGGGCGGTATATGACACATGTGGTGGGTGAACACCTTTGATGGGGAGGGATGTTTGGAAATGCAAGCCCATGGGCCCCCAGATGGAAAAAGTGGGACTGAGGTCCCCACCCATGGGCAGTCACCACTGCACCTTCACAGCCCAGAAGGTGGCTGTGCTGGGGGCTGTGTAGGAGGGGCAGGCTGACCGGTGAGTTGCGCCACTTGGGCCTCAAGCTGGCATAGAGCTTCTGCAACAGAACGTTCAATCTCTCTACGCACCACAACCCGGACCATATGAAGGGTGATAGGTGCCTCTCCGCCCACGCTTGTATGGGGGGGGGTGAGCCCCATCCCCTGCAGCGCTTCCACTCGAAGGTGGCACAGGGCCAACAGAGGAGAGGTCCCAGGCTGGGCACCGGATCTGCTGGTGTCAGGTGCCATGGCCAGCTGAGGTGGGACAGGTGGGTGAGCTGGGATCGGCCTTCCTATACGAACTATGTTTTGGAGAGTTTAATAAAGATATGGGTTAGTAACAGTTAACAGTATTCCCAATTAGTTATAACAGCATGCATAAGTATTACCATTAACCCAACACACTAGATTTTCAACAGTTGAAAAGCAAGCATAACAAATACATGTATTATTACACTACCCAATGTCCTTATATTGTGCAATTGGATTTTGCTAGATCTTTATATACATGAGCTGTACCTTACATACAAACTGTCCGAGATGCAGATGGTACTGCAACATATTTTGAGAATTGCTCACACACACTACTGCTATGATGGTACACTGACAGCTCTACTTTCATATAATTATCTACATATGTTCAGGTGAAAGTATCAGTTATATGTTGACAGCTCCCTACATTTCTGGCAGCACACTGACATTTTTGGGGAACACAATACCAAGCTACTTATGTGCCAGATTAACCTGTACATGCTGGACATGAACCAACAGTTGAGGGCTGTAAATATGCATACAAGCTACTGGAACTCCCTTCATCCACGTTATATGGGCCTACCCAAGTGTGGGTTGACACTGCTTAATACAACACTACTATTTGTAGAATGCAGCAGTACAACAACATATCAAAGAAAATGACATAGACGCACTCCATGAATCATACATTTATTAAAGGATTATTACACCTTTATTTATAGGGTTAAAAGACTTTTTGAAGGCTCTCTCATTTATTTTATATAACAGTACATGCATAATAATTATTAACCTGCCTCATGACGCAGCCTTTGCAGCCTATCTTTATGGGCTTGCAGATTCATAGTCCGGTCACCTGCAGCTGTGAAGTAAATGTAGTGATATTGAGACATATCAATCCACAGTACAAACAAGTATGACAATTCTTAACTGTTTAATATAATGGCTACTTACTCAGTACAGGGGCATTAGGCATCGTACGGGATTCCTGGATCCACCGGTCCAGTACATCACCCCTACGCCGCTTCAGGTCAGAATAACAGTGCTTGACCTGCTCACCAGTCCGAGGAACACCAGTGGCACTGGTGAGATCACGGGCAAGACTGTTCCAGGCCTCAGTTTTATATTGGGTACCCTGGTACTGGCCCTGCAGTAGTCTTTCCTCATGTTTGTGGACAAGGAGCTAAACCATAATTTTGGACTCCTGGATGCCCCAGCATTGCGCTGTAAAATGAGTGCCCTCACCTACACCAGCCATGCTGACTGCAGAAGGAAGCTACAACCAGTTATAGTAAGTATTCCCACCTGTGGAGATTAAATATGCCTTATTTCCCACACTTATTTGTGACTGGCCAGTTTTGGAAAAGCTCAGCTGTCGGCAAGCCTGCTTAGCTGATGTTGGCAATGTTTAAAATCCCTTTGATAGATATGTCTCTGTTGAAAGTGCACGTTTGTGAAATGCTATCATGGCTTAGTGGTTAAGTACTGTGACTATAGTGCACAGTATCCTGAGTTCGAGCCCTGTCACTACTTTTTATTTTCCTGCAGGGCAGACCAGACTGGTTAAGGAACAGGAAAGCAGGTGTGAGCATGTTTACCTGACTTTGCCCGACGTTGCCCGACACTGCACTGGTTAGCGAGTAGTTGCGCAAAGGTAATCAGCAGTAACGTGCGGTGAACCTGTGTTACTCCTCCTTAGCATAGTGCAGCTATGTGTAAATGTATTTAAATATGCTCAATACTGGTAAAATGTGGTTAGCAGTATTAGGTTAATTGCTTAAAATAAGGTACTCATGTCTCAGAATGCATAAACATTTCACCTTCATATATATAATTCATGCACTACTAAATTCAACATTTCAATGCTTTTTACAAAACGTATACATAAAAAAAATGTCAGGAAATGTTTTTGTATACAGATTTCACACAGAAAATGGAATGTGCAGTAGTGGAACTCGAACCGGGAATGCCTCCTTTTTGTGCGAAAGCGCTAACCACTACGCTATCACTATGTTGCTTAATTTGCATATATTTTTCTTATTATCCTCTTCTGGTGTCTAAGCTGCTGTAACTGTAGCTAAGCAATGGGCAAACCCGGGCAAACCCGCTCAACTACGGGCAGCTATATCGGAAGAAAAAAAAAATAATTCTTTTTATTTTTTATTCTGTTAGTTGTTGAACATATGGGGGAGTGTAGTGTTACATTGTACACATGTGAGCAGACTCGCTCATTTAAATGTGAAGTTGCGGCATTTCTTCATTGCAGGGGCGTGGATATTTGGACTGCTCGGCAGTCCGACACGCCCCCTAAACTCGTCCACGATCCGTGTAAGCTTTGAAGTTGAGGCAGCGCACCCTCATTAATATGCATGGTGCACTGCTGTCATACTCTTACCCTGGCACTTCCATACAAGACTAATCTAGTCTTACACAGAAGATTAGTAAATCCGGGGGAATATATATCCTAATACACCTTTCTGAGGCAGTCTTACTAGATTAAAACAATCGGTGGGAGTTTGGTGTAATGGTTAAGGTATTTACCTTACAGACAAAAGGTGCAGGGTCTGATTCTCACATATGGTAATTGGCTAGGCTTAAAATGGTCCACAAGGACAGTTAGTCTAGTACTAAGGTATGACCCTATATACCTCTAAATGCCCAGAGTATGCAGAATAAAATAGCAGACCTGCATGGCTGGACATCCCTCCACAATTCTGACATAACAGAAGTAACAGAAACTTGGATTAAATGTCACACAAAATTAAGAAGTACTGTCTTCATAGCATCATCAGTAATGATCAGACTAGTACAAGGGACAGTGGTGTAACCATTATATATTCATAGCACCTTAGTCATGAGTTTACGCAGGTTATTGCCTCACCCTCTATCAGGGTCATCCTTAGATAAAGTGGCACCTTAGGTGAAGGGCTCCATGACGTACCTACACTAAACACTGCCCCACCATGCACATACCCCAGAGCAGCCCAAGTGGTTCTCCTCGTATTGGCCTTCCCACATTATCAATATTACTTTCTTCTCCTTTTTCTCTCATTATTTTTCAGTTTATCCTGCACTCTTTCAATGTACTGTAACTATCCAAGACTACACTGTAAAAACTGTGGAGGAAAATAACTAAATTAAGCCAGATGTATAGGTGCCAGTATGCCCTTGAAGTCATGGTGTTGCAAAAATCATGCATGAGGAAAGAAATTCAGTATATTGCTCTTCAACTTTGCTTTTTCAAGGATTCTTTGAATGTACTCTAACTGGCTAAGATTATCATACAATAATTAGAGGAAATACTTGAATTAAGCTAAGGCTGGGGGACTGCTAGGCTCCCAGAAGCTACTGGGTTCCAGGTGCTCTAACATGCATTTCATAAATTTTTCAAACTTTCAATTCTATGAGGACCTGAATAAAATCATGAATAAGGAAAGAAATTCCATGTAAGTTTTTTCCATTTCAAGGACAAAGTAAGTTGTGTGGCTTAATGTCCAAAGTAGACAAAAAAAAAAGAAGTTATGTCTTACCATAACGTTCCATCTGTGTTGTTCATCTTCTTTCATTCATCACTGATGGGTTTGATTCAGAGCCCTTGGAAATGAGTCGGTCTTTTTACCAAGCTAGCAGCAGTCAAAAAACTCTCGAACTAAGTCTCTACCAAGAATGCCCTTCTCCCTGTTACCTCAGATCGAGTTTGCTAGAGAAAAGGAAGTAAAGCCAAGGCCACTTCTGCACAAATACCCTAAGGCACCACTTTGACCAAAAGCATCCCCCAGGAGCCTTTGGAGGGGGAAGGAGGGTGGGAAGTGATGAATGAAAGAAGATGAACAACACAGATGGAACGTTATGGTAAGACATAACTTCTTTATCTGATGTTGTTAATCTTCTTTCCATTCATCACTGATGGCGACAGACTTGTTTAAGCTGCTGAAATCCAAAATAGGTCTCCAGTCCCCTGTCTTTTTTGGCACCAAAAAGAATCTCGAGTAAAATCCGGATCCACACTGGTCTGGTGGCACTGGTTGAATGACTATTTTTTTGATACAGCTTTATAATCTCTGAAGCTGCTTCTTCCCTTTGACTGGGTGGAACATTGGGAAGTTTTCTTGGAACATTTGGCTGACAAGAAAGGGGAATGGTGTAACCTCTGGTGATGACACTTTGCACCCAATGATCAGTGGTAATAGATTGCTAGGCAGCTTGGTGCAGAGAGAATGACTGCTTCCAGAGGTAAGCAATTGTGCTGTTCCTCAGGAGCGCTGATAAAGTTGTCTAGAGAAAGAGTTCCTGGAGCCTTGGTTACAAGGATCCCCTCTGCCTCTATAGGGCGGGTCTTCCAGAATTGTTAACCCCTCTGCCTCTGGGGGTATCATCACCACGTGTGGCATGGAAAGGACCCTGAGATTTCTTATGTCACATTTTTCCACTTCTCTGATTCTTGGGGAAGGTACACTGAGGGTTGGAAAACCGCAGGCCTATGGTAGACAGGGTCTTTCCATCTTGCTTGCACCTGGTTAGCATGTCCTTCACTTTGGAGCCAAAAAGGGACGAAGTTTCGATGGTAGCATTCATAAAGGAAGACTTGAAGGAATCCGCAATGTCACAAATGTACATCAAGGCATGACGCCTGATAACAATGCCTGAACCTGCTGCTCTAATCACCCCTTCGGTCGCATGTGACAGCAACCTTATGGATGAGTTGGATATTGATTCCAGGGTTGCAAGCTGTGAGGCCACTTTGTTCCTGACCTTGTCAGACAACTGTCGTGCGAGCGTTCCAGAGAGTTTGGAGATCAAGTCTCTCTGCAGCCTCGTAAAATGTGCCAAATAATTCAGGGACCATACAGCAAAGGTCCCTGATGCAAAAACATGCTTCCCCAGTCAGTCCACTGCCCGGGACTCCCTGTTGGGTGGGTGGACAGCAGGACTTTCCTCAGCCAAGTCCTTTTTTGTGGCTGTCGGCACCACCATAAAATCAACTGGTAACCCTTTGAACTAATGCGGGTTCTCCTCGGGAGGGGAAAGAATTTTGTCTGTTCTCCGAGAGATCACCTCAATGGAATCAGGTTCTTCCAAGCGTGATGCATGATGAGGTGGATGAGCTCATTGACAGGCTGGGTCACCCAGGAGGTAGAAGGCCGGGCATGAAAAGCCTGCAGGAAAATGGACTCCTCAGATGAAGGGTTGGAGGGCTTCCAGTCACCTCTCTGCTTCAACATTTCCAGGCTATCTCCAAAGGAGACATTATCAGGAGGTGACCGTGGGGACCCTTCTCTATCATCGTAATCTGTCTTCCATTAAGGACACCTCAGGCAAGTCCATGTGCTTCCTCTTGCATGTCTTCTTTTGAGGAGGCTCCTCAGTGGGAGTCTCTGAGGAGGACTCGGAAGAGCAGGGGCCCTGAACAGGGGTGTCCTGAGGCTTCTCTGCCTGGTGTCCTGGGGGTGGTCTCTGACAGCTGTAGCTCAGGGTGAGAAAACTGGGGTTCTGATATCAAAGGAGTGCCAGAAACAAGAGCCCTCTCCATCATGCAGAACACATGCCCAGCCAAAGAGGGATGGGAGCCCAGAACCGAGAAAGACAACCTCGGGACTGGGGTCAAACCTCACTCTGACGAACCCGCCCCCACAGATGGAGTCTCAAGCCGGATCGGCGCGGACATAGCTATCAGCACTGAGGATGGCACTGAGGAGGGAGGTGGCTCCATACTCCGGGCCAACATGCCCGTCCCCCAATCCCCAGATTGAGGAAGGACTGCTTCAGCAGAAACCAAAGACAAAAGGGACAAATTCGGAGCTGGAGTGAGATGCGCCATAGGTGCTGAGGTGATGGGTTTCAAGAAAGATGTCAGAGCAGAAGGCTTTGGAACCAAGATGGTCAAAGGAGGAGTGTAAGATGGAGTCCGTGGATAAGACAACCCAAGTCCTGCAAGTGGATGGGTCTTAGAAAGAGAGGGGATCCCCCTGGCTAACAACAGCTGGTCTACAAGATGCACCATGTCATGTTTCGACAGGCTCCTGGTCGATCTAGTGGATACTCCAGATGGGGAGTCGGGGCATTCGATGAAGGGGCTATACACTTGGCCCAGAAATGGATATATGGAAGGGGAGTACAGGGCCAGTGGTGCAAGGTCTGCTGGCATTGAAGTCTCTAGCTTTGGCAGCAGAAGTAAAGGGGTCAAATCCAGTGAGGTCGGTACAACACTCGGTGTCGAAGTGGCACTCGGAGCCAAAACAGTCCATTCCAAAATGGAAGCTTATGGAGAAGTTGAAAGTACACCCTGAGGTGAAGTGGCCACAGGTGCGAAGTCGAAATAGGCGAAGTAAGTTCTATGATCAGTGTCGGAGGCAGGACTGGTGCCGAAACAGGTGCAGGTATTGAAGGCTTCGAGATGGTTGGAGCTGAGGAAGACAGAGCCGTAGAGGCAGATTTATGCTCCGAAGATAACTTTTGATTTCCCAGGCTTGCTCTGATCACCCGATGGTGAAGAAGGAACAGAGTGGGATCTCTTTTTGTCCTTAGTAGGAGGGGTTGAGACCTACATTGCAGAAATGGCCTCTGAAAAGGGAGACTTGAGTAACCCTTTCAGAATGAGTTTATTTTTGCTCTCATTATGAGTGCATTGACTGAAACTCTGACAAATGTCACATAGAGGCTGCACCAAAAGGTGAGACACTCCCAAACAGTATACACAGTCATCATGAGAATCACTATTAGGTAACCTGCCCTTACATGAAGTACAATGCTTAAAACCTGAAGTACCCTTCTTATCTGACATCTTGATAGAAAAGACACCACAGGCCAACTGTATAATCTAACTAGAATAAAGTCAAGTCCTTTCAAAAAAGTCACAACAATAACAATACACTGGTAAGTAGAGAAAATAAGGGAAACACCTGAATAAAAGTTAAAGCTAATAGTTTAAACAGGAGAGACAATACCAACTATGGTATTAAGAAATATCACAAGGGTAAGGGAGGAAAGGCCACACCAACAATGGTACTTGAAAGTTTACCAAAGGTAACAATGGGTAGAGAGGAAAAACAAGGTTAAACAGAAGAAAAGACACTGGAAATACTAATCGCTTAATAAAATGTGAAGATATCCAAAGTTTTTCACACAAATATCAAAAAAGTTCCACTTAGCTGAGAGCTCGGCTGAAACGCGGCTTTACAGCTATGCAGCAAATGAGATCTGAAGTAACAGGGAGAAGGACATTCTGGGTAGAGACTTAGATCGAGAGATTTTTGGCTGGCACAAGCTTGGTAAAAGGGCTGACTCAGTTCCGAGGGCTCGGAACTGAACGCATCAGTGATGAATGGAAAGAAGATTAACAACATCAGGTCAGTAATTACCAACAAATGAGAAGACAAATGCTTGTGAGGAAATATAAACCATAGCTGAGAATATGTGCCTTATATAATTATGTCTTATATTCACTCAAAACAGTATTTGCCCCAATGTTACCAAATCAGTTAGCTTCATGAAGAGGGTTGGTTCTATGCCCATTCAGATAACTGTTTAGAGCTTGAAGTCCCAACCAGAACAGAATATAACGGGAAATTCAAACACAAACCATCTTGGTGGTACACCAACATAATAAACTTCACAATAAAAGAAAAAAAAACTTGGAATTATGCAGCAGATCCAGAAATGTGCATATTAAAGTTAATATCAGAACTAAACTTAACATACTATACTTTTTAGTTATGTTTGTAAACTAAGAAACAGCACTTAACACTGTTCTGAACCCACTTATTTGGACCCAAGAGACATTGCCAATATGCCAGCAAACAAATTTAGAACAAATTCAACCCCAAAGATGTCTGTCCAAAGATCATACATCACTGAATCCCTTAAACCTCCTAGCATCACAAAAGGCACTTTTAAGACAAAAAAAAAATACTTCATCCATTGAGCCTGACAATACACCTGATTGTTTAATAAACAGCACTAAGCATGTCCATGCAGAGCCACTCCTCAAACTACTCAACCTAAGTTTAGATACAGGTTCCATCCATAAAGTGCTCATGCTGTAGACAAGATGCACCTCCTACCACCAATCCTAATAAGTTTTTTATTTTATTTAACATTTATTTACTGAGAAAGTCTGACTTGGAATGAAGCCAATTTTCAGTGAAGCCCCAGGGAGAAACACTCCAGAAGCATGTCTTTGTAACATGGGAGGAAAGCGGAGTACCCGGAGAAAACCCACATGAACTCAGGGAAGACATGCAGACTCTGCACAGAAGGCACTCCAGCCGAGAATCAAACCGGAGAACCTCTTGCTGTGAGGTGACAATGCTACTGCTGCACCACTGTGCCATCCTAGACTCATCTGCAAAGCCATGGAAAAGATTGTGATAGACACGATAAGCTATGATATCAAATGTCTCATTAGACTTGACTGTAGCAATTTGGTTTTATCAAGTATGCATCCTCCCTAATGAATTTGAAAATACAAACAGGAGGTCATCCACCAAGGTAAACTGCTCTAAGCACAAATCCAAGGAAAAAAGCAGTTACCAAATAATATGGAAATAATTTATTCTTCAGATAAATATGATAGCAAGTAAAAAACAAAATAAAATCCAAACACTGTATTGTAAGCGGTTTCGGGTGACTACCCTTCTTCAGATAAATAAAAATACAAACAAGAAGCATTTTAAACTATAATTAACCAATCAGTGTTCAATATTGAACCCGCTTTTTCTTTAAGGCTGGCTTAATAGGAATGACTTAATTGAAACCAGGCTGTCTATGTGCTGTCAATTCTATAATACATTTAGCCTCTTCACAGTCTGTTCTGTTAGCAGTGTTGCCCCCTCTGTTTCCTTGAGGTATGAGGCTAATAACCTAAAATTTAAATGCAAGTCCTGAAGCATCTAGAATGTGTCTGTAAAGTGCATTCTGTTCATTTTTGAGCCTAATAGCTGATAAATTATTCAAAATCCTAGTTTTTAGCATGCAGTTGGTTTTGCCTACGTAATAACTACTGCAGAACTGACATGTGGCTAGGTGTATCACGTTCATGGATCTACAATTTACATTCATTGCAAAATTATAAAATCTACCTGTATGGAGATGGGTGAATGTAGTTGTGGAGCTAATATAACTACATGCCTTACAAGAACCACATGGCCTTGTCTCTTTTCTCATAGTCATCTGTCTAGAAACTCTACCACTTATTAGTTTCATTAATCTTCCTACTGTACTAGCTGCTGTTCGCATTTTTCCCAGTAAGTACACCCGACTAACCCTGCTTAACTGGATCTCTCACTCCTTTGCAGCTTCCTCGTGGCAAGAAATACAAGCGTTCATCTCACCTGCAGGGGACTTATTAGTTTCATTAATCTTCGTGCTGTACTAGCTGCTGGTCGCATTTTTCCCAGTGAGTACACCTGACTAACCTTGCTTAACTGGATCTCTCACCCCTTTGCAGCTTCCTCATGGCAAGAAATACAAGCGTTCATCTCACCTGAATGGGGACTTAATAGTTTCATTAATCTTCATGCTGTACTAGGCAAGTTTCTATAGTGAAACACTTTAGTGCTCATTTGTCAAGTGGCATGCTCACTCACTCAATCAAACAGTGTTGGACTCCCGTACCCTTTCCCCTGAACTTTATCCCTCCTTTTTTCTCTCTTTTTAGCAACTGCTAATATCAAGAGCTACAAAAATATACAGAACTAATAAAGCAGCATGTGTTAGGTTGCTATTACATGCATAAGTTTCTTACCTCTTGGCATTGCTACTCTTAACTGCTCCACTGTCTTCAGGCACACTTTAACTGATTGTTTCTACTGTGGTCTGGCAAGCTGCCTCAAGGTTTCCAGGGATCATTTCTGTTCACTCAACCTCTCTTTCCCCTTTCCTTTACAGCCTGTGTCCCATTGTACTCTAACCCAGCAGTTTAATGCTAAAGACACAGTTCATTTTTTATACATTTATCTGCCTAAGCCTACTATAATTGTGACGCGTGTAAGTTGTATTAGCCTTTTGATTGGTTCCAGCTGATATGTACAACAAACAGTGTTTCTGCCCGCTACGCTCTCTTCGCTCCCCTCCCTGCCCCCAAATCCCACACACCCCAGCACACCTACACTTATTCTAGCCAGACATCCCTCCCATTACAATCACAACCAACCACACCTGCAACACCAATCTCTGACGACATCTCGAGCCTACCATCAACCTCCCACCTTGACTACCATGATCCTACACACTCTACCTATACTCTTTACATTCCCCCTTCTTGCACACATTACATCTTGCCAAATTACCATTATACCCCCACCAAACAACTTCCACTGCACAACTACAGTCACCACCACTCATGTCACACCATCACACTACTCATACACCTCTCACAACAAATACACCCCAATGCATAACCCACTTAAGCTATCACCTCCACCACACAAACAAAAAGCAACCCTAATGCCTTACAAACTATCCCTCAACCTACTTTATCTATCACCCACTTCACCCAAACAAAAAGCTACCCCAAAACTTAAACTAATTCTCTCATTACTAAAACTAACATCCTTAGCCATAACAATACTTGCCCTCAGCAGGGACATCCGCCCAAACCCTGGAGCCCACAACTCCTCCACTGATAGTCAGCCTAACAACCTCACCCACCCTCAAATTACATCCAATAGGAAACCAACTGACCTCCTTATCTTAAGCCTAAATATCAGAAGTATAACCAATAAAATCCATGAACTCCACGCTACCATAAACTTATACTCCCCTGATATTATCATTCGAACAGAAACCTGGCTCAAACCTCACATTACCAGTGAGAAAATTCTCCATTCAGGCTACAATATCCTAAGACAAGATCAGTTGCACAAAAAAGGGGTGGTGTAGCTGTAATGTATAAACAGAATCTTAACATTCACATCCTAAACGTACCGCCCCCCCCCAATTGACAAAGAAGAAATAATCTATACCAACCTAAAAGTAAATCAAGACAAGACCATTAACATAATAGGACGCTACTTCCCACCTGGCAACAATATCCCTCCACTAGAAAACCTCCTCAGCTGGGTAAATCATCACATTTCATAAGAAACCATAATATTAGGTGATTTTAATATATACTGGCTATCCTGTTCCAACCACCATCCAGCCCACCATCTAAATCTTCATGTTTTTTTTCCCATTTATCCAGACATTCGCCAGAATAAATAAGGATTCCAACAAGCATTCTACTCTTGACCAGATACTATTCAGCAAGAGCACCCAATCATATACAGCTGGCTACCTAATGGATAGCCTCAGTGATCATACCCCAACTTTCCTACTCAAAAAACACATATATCAGGCTAAACCCATTACCTATCAGCAGATACATAATAAAGCAAACTTTAACCCTGACAACTTCATCTCAGCTCTAAAAAACTGCAACTGGACTCCACTAAAATACCTCAACCTTGATGACGCTGTCCAATTTTTCAATACAACCTTCCTTAAAGTCCTATACACCCAACTCCTACCTCCAACATAAAACAACTCTTATCGAAACTAAAGCCCACAAAACTAGCAGCTGACAATCTCCCAGCTGAGTACCTTAAAATTGCAGCTGAAGCCTTAAAATACTTGCTAGTCTTTATGGCACCAATGATATAAGTGTTGTACCATTTAACTAAATACTTAATTTCATTTTGAACTATAACTGTTTACGACTATTGTTTAACAAAACCTACCTATACTTCTTGTAACTTGTAATTAATTGTTATTTTTAATTGTTGCTTTTATTGTGGAGCCTTTCTCCCTGGGCCTCCACTGAAAAAGGACCTGTGTCCAGTCGGATTTTCCCAGTTAACAAATGTAAATAAATAACTAAATAAATGATAAATGCCATGTGTGTGTGTGTGTGTGTGTGTGTGTGTGTGTGTGTGTGTGTGTGTGTGATTACTCCAAACCAAGTGGAGACAGAAAGCATGCAAACATCAGTTGCATATACAACAGAAGGACATTTAAAACAATGCAGTTAGCAACCACCAATGTAGACTACAGCACATAGTCAAATAATCATGGACCTGCAAATCATGCAGTAACAGAGCAGCAGTACCCACATTTTCCAGTTGCAACATAATAAAATAAGAAGTTATGTACTTACCATAACGTTCCATGTGAGTTGTTCATCTCACCTTCACTCTTTACTGATGGGTTTAGAGCTGATCCCTTGGTTCCGATATGGCCAATTGCAAAGCTCGAGGTCTTCAAATAGCTCGAGGCCAAGTACCTATCCTATGATGCACCTGTTAATTACCTCAGATCTTGTTTGCTGCGTATACTAATACCATATATCATTGTTACATTCCTAGAGAAAAGGAAGAGAAGGTTTGAGTAACCAGGATGGATCCAGCATCTCAGTCATCGATCAGCCCAGGAGCGAGTAGAAGGGAGGGAGGGACGTAAGAATGAAGGTGAGATGAGCAACTCACATGGAATGTTATGGTAAGTACATAATTTCCTTATGTGAAGTTGCTCAATCTCGCCGTTCATTCTTTACTGATGGGTAGTGTCCCAAGCACCATCAATCTCGGATGGCTCAAAGGAGTATATTTCTTAGGACTGTAGAACCAAAGGAAGCCCTGTCCCTGGAGGCCTTGTCGACTTTGTAATGAGTGATAAAGTTATGAGGTTTTGACCAAGTGGCTTCTGCACAAATATTAATAATGGGAAGTCTGACAGAAAAGGCAGATGATGTAGAAACTCCTCTGGTTGAGTGAGCTTTAATTTTGTGTTGCAAAGGCATATTGACAGCTGAATAGGCAAAGGTGATACAATCAGATAGCCATTTAGACAGAGTTGTTTTAGCCACTGGTCTCCCATTCCTGGAGTCTGAAAATGGCACAAAAAGCTGGTCTGATTTCCAGAAATCTTTTGTTCTATCCAAATAAAATCTGAACTGTCTGTGAGCATCAAGTTTGTGCAGCATATACTCTAAATTGTTAGAATGATTGGGGAAGAAAACTGGCAAATCCATAGCTTGGTTGAGATTGGTTTCAGTGCAAACTTTAGGCAAGAATGAGGGATTTGTTCTAAGTGATACTCTGTCAGCATGAAATATCAAACAGGGAGGTTTGATGGATACAGCCTGAAGCTTTGACACTCTACGGGCAGTAGTAATAGCTACCAGAAAGATGGTCTTCCAAGACAAAAATCTGAGATCACAAGATGAAGCTGGTTCAAATGGTGGAAGAAAAATACATGAAAGCATAAAATTTAGATTTCATGGAGAATAGGGAGATTTCACAGGTAGTCCTTTTGAGAAAGGCTTTAGATAACTTGTGAGACATGATATTTAAACCTTCAAAACCAAGATGAAAATTAGAAATAGCAGCCAATTGAACCCAAACTGTTGCTGCTGCAGCTCTTTTGTTAAAAATTATAGTCAAGAATTCTAAGATGGAAGCCATAGGGGCTTGGTAAGGATCAATATTATTTTTAGAGGCCCATATAGAAAATTTCTTCCATTTGCTAAGATATAGCTTTCTAGTGGAAGACTTATGAGAGGACAAAAGGATCTGTTTTGTCTCGGAAAGGTTATGGAACCTGGCTATGATGGGAACTGGAGCAGCCAAGCTGTCAGCTTCAGGGACTGCAAAGAGGGATGAAGGTCCCCCGATGGATGTGTCAGAAGGTCTGGAACTGGGTCCAGAATCCCAGGATCCTCCAAAAGATGAAGTTGAAGGAAGGGGAACCAAATCTGATGAGGCCAATGTGGAGCTATAAGAATGATGGTCCTTCCCAGGGATTTTGCTTTCTGTAGAACCTTGGGTATCAATGGGATTGATGGAAATGCATAGAGAAGACCCAGAGGCCAATCATGTATGAGTGCATCCCTTGGGGCTTCTCCCAGAGGGGGAATCAAGGCAAAGTAGCTTCTGCATTTCGTGTTCATGTGACTGGCAAAAAGGTCGCAGCAAGGCTGGCCCCACCTGTGGAATATACTGTCTGCAATTTCTTTGTTAAGGGACCACTCGTGGGGCAACAAGATTGCCCTGCTCAGCTTATCTGCTATCACATTGGATCTCCTCGGGATGTGCGTTGCCAACAGAAAGCGCTGGGTGGAAACAGCCCACTGCCAAACTCTGAGAGCCTCTCGGCAAAGGGGGTAGGATCTGGTTCCTCCTTGTTTATTCAAATACCAGGCCACCGAAATGTTGTCTGTCTGAATTGCAATAGTACCCAGAGGAAGAGAGCCCTGAAAGTACTGCAACACCAAAAGTACTGCTCTCATCTCTAGGATATTGATATGCAGATGTGTCTCTTGATCGGTCCATGTGCCTTGGACAGTCATTCCATAAAAATGCCCCTCCCACCCTATCAGGGAAGCGTCCGTGGTCACAGTAGCTGCTGGAGGGGGTAGCACAAATGGGCATCCTATTGTGACATGAACTGAGGTCAACCACCACTGAAGGCCCTTCTTGCAAGAATTTGTGATCATTCTAGTATGATTCATGGGTAGGTCTTCATAAGACCATTGAGTGAACAACAGCCACTGAAGTACCCGCATGTGCATCCGCGCTAGTGGTATGGCTAGAATTGCTGCTGCAATCATGCCTATTACTTTCAGAACTTCCGATGCTGTTGCTTTGTCTTTTGATATCAGGATGCTGACATGTTGATGAATGAGAAAGACTCTTTCCATTGGAAATCTTAGAGTGGTGGTGCCCAACTCTGCCCCAATAAAAACGATATGCTGCGATGGTGACAAAACAGATTTTTCTGAGTTGATTGTAATGCCCAGATGATTGCAGAGTGACAGAGTGGACTCCTAGGCCTGAATGAGTTGATGCCTGGTGGTGGCGGTAAAGAGCCAATCGTCTAGCTATGGAAACACCTGGAATCCTACACACCTCAGGTGATCCGTGACCACTGCCATGCATTTGGTGAACACTCTGGGGGCTATAGTGAGACCAAAGTGGAGGGCTCGAAACTGGTAATGATTGGCTCCCAGCCAGAAGTGCAGGTGATCCCTGGATGGCATGGCCATTTTTATGTGGTAGTACGTATCCTTTAGATCTATCAAGCACATCCAAATGTCTTCCCTAAGAAGGGAAGTACAGACTGAAGCGTTACCATCCGAAACTTTTCTTTCTTTATGTACTGGTTCAGTCTGCTGAGGACCAGTATGAGTCTCCAGTCCCCTGTCTTCTTTGGAACCAAAAAGAATCTTGAGTAAGTTCCGGATCCTATTTGGTCTGCTGGGACTGGTTGGCTGACTCTTTTTGCTAGCAACGAGTGTACCTCTATAGTTGCCTGTTCCCTGTAACTGGGTGGAACATCTGGGATTTATCTTATGATGGGGGGAGGGGTGAATGGAATCAAATACCCTCTGGAAATGATACTTTGTACCCAGCTGTCTTTTGATATTTTGAGCCAGGCATCTGTGTACAAAGATAAGGGACCCCTGACTACCTCCAGAGCAGGACAGTCGGGCCTCCTCTCAGGAGCACTGGTAGGGCTTCCCAGAGAAGTGTTCTCTGTTATCCTGGTGTTGTGGACCCCCTCTGCCGTGAGGGTGGCGTCTTCCATTATTACCCCCTCCTCTGCCCCTGGAGGGGGGTTCACCGCGTGTGTCCTGAAAGGCTCCTTGGGCTTTTCGGAACCACATTTTTCCTCCCTTTTGAGCTTTAGGGTAGGGTCAGGTAGGGGTGGAAAAATGGACCCCAATGGCAGACAGAGTCTTTCAGTTCTGTTCACACCTGGTTAAGGTTTCCTTCTCTTTAGGTCCAAAAAGGGAGGATCCATCAAAGGGAGTGTTCACGAAGGATGACTTGAAGGGCTCCATGAAGGAATACAAGCTCACTCAGGAATGTCTCCTAGGAGCGATTCCTGTACATGCTGCCCTACTCGTTCCATCAGCTGCATAGGATATGAGCTGCATGGATGAGTTGACAATAGAATTTAGGGTAGCAAGCTGGGCAGCAACTTTGTTGGAGGCTCCCGCAGCTACTGTACCCCGAAGAGTATCTCCCAACTCCTTAAGGAGATCTCTTTACAACCTAGTAAAATGGGTTAAGTAGTTCAATGAATGGAGAGCAAAGTTCGCTGAGCTGAACATGCACTTCCCATATCTATCCATAATCCTGGAATCTCTGTTATGAGATGGATAGGCGAGGAAGTCTCAGACATTTCCTTCTTGGTGGCCGCTGCCACCACCATGGCATCAACCAAAACACCTTTAGTTAAGAATGTTTTGTCAAGTGGGGCAGAAATAAATGTATTAGGCCTCCTAGGAAGAGGCTTCATAGTATTCAGAGACTCCCACACCCTTCATGAGACCAACTGCATCAGCTCATCGAAGGGCGGAGACACCCAAGAGGTGGAGGGCTGAGACCCAAAAGCCTTCAGGAGAAATGACTCATCCTCAGTAGGGCTTTTGGAGTGCCAATCACCCCTCTGCCTAAAGATCTCAAGTATCTCAGAGAAGGAGATATCCTCAGATGGGGACCGTGGGGACCCTTCTGACTCAGATAGTATCCGATGTGAGACATTCCTGTGTGGAGTCTAGGTGCTTCCTCTTGCACAATCTCTTCCTGGGAACCTCATCAGTGGGGGCCTCTGGTGAGGTCTTGGAAGAGCAGGGGCCACCCATTGGGGCTTCTTGAGGCTCTGGGTCTCTAAGCTTGGTTAGGATGTGTGATGCAGAAGCAGACACAGGCACTTTTCGGGAGGAGGAGGGCAGACCTGAGGTCGAGGATGTCCTAGGAAACATGACTCTCCTCACGGCATCAAAAGCACCTGTGCACCGATGCGAGGGAGCTGACGGATCAGAGGAAAACATCGACAAACCTGGCACTGGGACAGTGGGCTCCAAGCCCAAGTTAGGAGCCGAGCTCATCTGAGCTGAGGCCCCGGGAGGCAAAGTCGGAACTGACTAGTCAGTCCGACTGTACTCCCTGGACCCGACCAGAGAGTGTCAGCTCCTAGTCACCGAGGATGTCAGAGTACACAGAGTTGAAGACACTGGAGCAGGCATCGGCTCTGAGGGTTTGACTAACATCAGGTCTGCCTCCTCTGGCTCCGAAGGACCAGCATGGCTCGGAGGAGGAACAGAAAGAGTCGGTGCAATGGTCTTCGGCTACCAAGCCATTTGGGTTGAAGCCGATGACATTTTGGCTAATGCCGGTGCTGACAACAGCTTCTGTACCACATGATCCACGTCCATATCCAACAGGCTAATAGATGACAGAGAAGATCGTACCGAAGGTGGTATCGACTGGAGAATAGGACTCATCGGAGCTTCGGAGATTGGTTCCAAGACTGGGGACAGGCTCCAAAAGGAAAAGACTGTCGGCTCCGAGGGCAGTAGAGCCGAAGTCGATGACTTCTTTGATTTTTTTGAGTCCGAAGTCTTGAAAGACTTTGAAGACCTACTGGAACCATTGTGGTCACTCAAAGCATCCTGAAATGAAGGCTTCAACAAGCCTCTATTGATCAGTTTCCTCTTCATTTCCTGCAGGACCCTAGAGGAGACGAAATGACAAATAGCACAACTGTCTTGCAAATGCAGAGCCCCTAGATAGTAAACACAGTTAACGTGGCTGTCTGTAACTGACATTTTCTGGCCACGCTTTGGCCACTTTTTAAACCCAGACTTGGGATGCTTATCTTGATCAGCCATAGTAAAGATAGAAAATATTTACTGTTACCACACAAAAAACTACAACAGTAAATTTTCACACAACAGAAAAAATTACCAGGCCAACCTTAATAAAAGTAGGCTAAAACATACACACATAATATATGATACCACACAAGTAGACTATGCAAAAACAGATACCTGCTAATAAACAACAACCTTATCTAATTAAGTAGAGGTCACGGTAAATTTTAACAGTAGTAAAATGACTAAGCCTTATCTAAAAAAGTAGGCTAGGCAGACCACACAGAAGTCTAATTACCACAACTATCTAAGAAATGGGACAAAGGTCACTAAATAACACAGCAAGCTGAAAAAGGGAAGCAATAACCTATCTATATAAAGTAAGGTTTACTGTACAAAGCCTTATATAAACAACCAAAGGCTAAACAGACCACACCTAGAAAGAACTACTACTAACTAGGCCTAAAAAATATGTCATCACCTATACTAGTGATATTAACAGAATACAGCAGGTTATTCGAGATAATTGGCACATATTGATTATAGATCCCACAACTAATAGGCTCATAGGGGAGAATCCAGTGTTCCTCTATAAGAACAGTAAGAATCTAAAACGGATCCTTTGTGCAGATACACACGTTACAATGGAAGGGCAGAAAGGAACTTTGGCCATCTCACATAAGCAAGGTACGTTTCCTTGCTATGGATGCAATAGGTGCAAATATATTGCAAAAGAACAGGCCTTTAAGCATCCAACAATGGAATATACCTTTATACCACATTTCTTTGCTAATTGCAACTCTAAAAATGTCATATATCTTGCCACTTGTATCAAATGTGCATCGTTTTATGTAGGTTTAACTAAAAGGAAACTACATGAACGTATCTATAATCATCTATATGACATCAAAAAGAGGGTGGAGACGAATGCATTAGCAAAGCACGTTATTGAGTATCCATCGCACTCATTTACATTCAGGGTCCTACAGATAGTGAATGAAAGTTATAGAGAAGGCAACAAAGAAAATAACTTGGCCACTATTGAATTACACTGGATTTTGAAACTAGGAGCCCATTTAGCACCAGGTATCAATAGCTTTATATCTTTGAAACCAGTACTACTATCACGTTAATGGTTTTCAATATCAATTTTTAGTTTTTCATAGTAAATATTATATATATATATATTTGTATTATTAGTTTTTAGTTTAAGTATAGATTAGGTTTCACCCAGATTTTCTGGGTTGTATTATATACATTTATATATTTTTTAGTCATTTAGATTCATACTCCTATGTCAGTATAATTTTCTAAATAGCTCCTTAGTGAGGTTCACTGCTATTTTGCTCACTCAAGTGCGACTGAAATATGTTAAACACATTATTACCTTTCTACATAAGATCTATTTCAGGATTGTTAACCCTGAAATTTATAAACTAGGTTATATAATTGAGCCTAGTATTTCAGTTAGGTTTAGATATAGGTAATATTAGTGTTTTTGATCCCTATGACTGATAATATGTGGTTTAAGAACTTTTAAATGGAAATTTAATGAATAGACAGGTATCAGGTTTTTGATTGATTTTTCAGTGAACACTGACTAATAGGCACTTAATAATTTATAGAGTGACCATAGTATAATGATAGCATACTTAGGATGTCTACTGAGTGAATATATTTATTCTTGTTTACATATATATATTTTTATTCTTTATTCTTAGTTTTACTTGTCAGGTTATAATTTATGTATTTTGTATATTTTACATATATATATTGTATACTTGTTTTATACCCATACAAGTATATAGAAATTCCTTATACACATTAATAATGTTTGTCTATAAGGTCCGTGTTCATTATGATATGAAATCCAGGTGGACATGAAAGGATGGGCTTTCATGTCAGCCCAGTTATATATGGGTTTGATCATATTAGTTCTTTTGGATCACATATTAGTGTTTGTTTTATTTTATTTTTTATTTTATTTTCTTTTTATTTTTTATTTACTGCACATATTATATATTTTTCAACATATATTCATACTTGAGGGTCTTGTTCATGCATAGTGCTTGCCTCGAAGTATTGCACTTAATATTACTGAAATGTGATTTTTATTGATTTTGTTATTGATTTAATTTATCAGTATTATGGCTGCTTTTGCTATATATTGACTAGCGATTGGCATCGCTGATGTTGACTGCTTGGCTTGTTCCTAAATCGATCAGTGTTCAGTCCTTGGACCTGATTTTTATTTTTTTTTTCCTTTGGTTTGTGTTCTTGTCAAGCATGCTATGTCAAAAATAATGAAGTCTAATAGTAAATTAACTGGGATTTTTATAAACAGTATGGTTCACAGCTTTTATTATACATCATAGTTTGTATAGACGCCCTCCTTTATGAGGTTAGTTCCGGCTGATTGCCGTTACAATATTTCTTGTACTATTTTGTTCAGGGTTTGAACATTTAGGCATGTGATGGTGCTTTTCTAGCCTGACATACAGTTCCGTTTTTTGGAAAAGATGTTGTGGCATGTAATGGTGTTGTAGAGTGAATGTGATCACTTTGGTAAGTGTATCTTTTACATCTGGTTATGCTGAATATGATGATTTAGTGTGGCTGTACTTTTTGGCCTGAAATGCATATGATGGATTGCTTTGTAGCACCGTAATATAAAGGTGATCAGGATCGTGATTGACTAGCTAGAATCGGCTAGACGGCTCTGTTTTTTGAGTAGTTAGGCAAAGTTGGAGGGTGAAAGTGTAATAAGTTTAATAGAGTGAATGGTCTGTGTGTAATTGCTTGGATTTGCCAAGTATAAGGTGTTGACTTATTTAAAGTATCCATGAGGATAGCTCTTCTTGCGTTAACATAAAGTTCATGTTTCCCGTTTTCCCAATTGGGACGAATATCATGGTCTATAAACAAATGGTTTGGAATAACAATCTGTGACGACTTTAAATTCTGCATTTGGCGTATATATGTGAGTTTATGACTAAATGTATATTCACGTATATTTTTTACACTGATGATTTTAAAGATGTAATGTTTATAACAGTTGCCTAGCGACATGCTGATTGATGTGATTCATTTGTTAATTGGCACATTAATTAGTGCTTTTTCCCGCCTTTGATAATATAAAAGTTTAAACCAATGCCTTGTATTAATGGAATCTGATGAAGCGTGGTTTTAACATTCTTGTTTGTTCACAATAAAAGATTGCTCGTTTTATGACAGAGTAGTGTCTTTTTGTCAAGGAAGGAGTAATACGTTTTAGTGAAGTTCATGGACTAACTTTGGATGTCTCATTTGGTGAATACCTTTGTTCCAGCTTCTTGAGTGATAAGAATTTTCAGCCGAGTGTTCCTGGTGGTTGGTTCACAGCTTCTTTTGACTTTTGTGTTTTCGTTTTGGTGAGTGAACCATTCAACGAGTTTTACCGGCTTTTCAGTTCATTTTTGTTGCTTCCTTTTGGCCGATATACTCTGTACACCATGGAATCAGCTGTTTACTCTGAACCGGAGTCGAGGGATACAGTGTCTGCGTGGAGAAGTCTATTACATTCCAACGACAACCCTTTATTGTCTCTGGACCTTATGAAAGATTTGAATGTTGTGCATCCTCAAACTAATGGTGAGAACCTCACAGAATTCTTTCCTATGTTGAAAATGTTTGAAGATAATCTCTATCAGTTGCAAAAGTATATTTGGCAATTGGAAGCATGTTTACATTTTAAAATAGTCCCCAGGGGCATGAGAATATTTTGTATGCCCACTTATGGGGACTCACATCCACAACTGTTAAAACGTTGGCAAGATTTAAATATTGAACTTGGGTTCAGCTATGCCAAATTATTGATTGAATATTTTTTACCCTTAGAGAAGGAACTAAGGGACAAGACTGATAGTCTTTATAAATAGTTGACTGAACGTTTCACTTCTGGCTTTTGCAATGATAAAATTAAACATGTACTTTCACAGATTAATCAGTTCAGTGACAGATTGAAAACTACCAAACAGAAGAAATTGACCAGGGATTTTAATGACTTTAAAAGGGGCCAGGTCTTCATACATCAAGCTACACAGAGTACAAATAGTATAGCTGCTGATGGAAATTTGGACAGGCCCACTTCCTCCAGTTCTAGCTATGCTCGGGTTGTGCAGCCTGCGCATTCTTTACCCTCTCATCCTACACATGAGGAAGAGGGCTCTTCAGCCACAGCTTGCAATGCTCCATTCGCTATAGAACTAACTGATACACCCCCTCCCAACCAAGAGGCTTTGAACGTTCGCCCCATTTCACATTCAACGGGCACGATCCCCAAGAGTACTACTACAATGACTTCCTCTACTGGGGCTTTTTTACCGTACCTGAAGAAGCAGGTGAACCACTACAACAGAGGAAGATCTCGCAGCAGAGACTCCAGAAAAAGAAAGAACTCGGGGGAACAATATCCTCTGAACAGACGAAAGAAAAATTGACATTGGATATTCTGTTTAATCTTTCTAGTGTTTCTTTGGATCCCCATAGCATTAGTGTTCTGAATAGAGGTCTTAATTTTATACCAGCTGTGAATGCTAAATTAACAGAAACTCTGATAGATTTGAGGATGTTTTGTAGAAGTTTGAGCTTAAGGTTGTTCTTTAAAACAGAAATATTAGATAGATTTGATACCTCAGGTAAAACAAGCTATAAAACTAATAGTACATTTACACCTCCCATGTTACCACATGTGGAATGCTTTTTGAAAGCATGTGAGCATCAATATTATAGATTGTTTCATAGTAATGATAAGGCTGGGAGGTATTTCAATCTTACCCCCTTAGAGTTCCACCATTTAAACTACCTTAAGCAAGATTCTAGGGTAGTAATAAAGCCGGCAGATAAAGGAGGAGGGATAGTTGTGCTAGATACTGATGAATATCTAAGAGGCATGACAGATTTATTATCTGAGGAAGAAACATACACGATCATTACTCATAGAGAGGTAGTGCAAGTCATAAGTAGAGTGCATGATACCATCTATGACTTACTTATGTGTCGTCAGGTCAGCCAAGAAGTCTACAATTTTCTATATATAGAATTTCCTGTTATACCAATTATCAAAGGCCTCCCAAAGATACACAAGGAGGTCTTACCGATACCATATAGACCTATAGTATCAGGTGATAACTGGGTCACAGCTCATATATCTAAATTAGTGGAGGATATGTTGAGACCAATTGTGAATCAATATCCCACCATATTAAGAGACACATATGATCTCTTAGATACCATCAAGGACATCAAGTTAGATATGAGGAAACAATACACGTTTATTACATTGGATGTTAAGAGCCTATTTACATCGATACCCAATACTGAAGGAATTGATAGTATTAGACATCTCTTGAGTAAAGAGACTTCATTTAGTAGTGATAGAAATATTCTGATAAGCCAACTACTTGAGCTCATCCTCTATAATAATGTGTTTTTGTTTGGTGACAGGTATTATTTACAGCAATGGGGGGTGGCCATGGGCACCCCCTGTGCTAATACCTATGCTAACTTGGTGGTCCTGTGGTGGGAGAAGCAATTCCTTTTTCCCCATGAGAATTTTAGACACGTCAAATTGTATAGGCGTTTCGTGGATGACATCATTATTATATGGGAAGGGAATACCTCTACCTTTGAAGGTTTCCTTAGCCATCTAGAAACTACCACCAATTTCTTAAGATTTACCCTAGAGTCATCCACCACTATGATCAACTTTTTAGATGTAATGCTCAGTTTCACCACTGAAGGGAGTATTATTTCATCTCTATATAGGAAACCATTGTGGCGCAATTCATTACTGACCTTTGACAGCATGCACCCTAGGCACGTGTTTTATGGAATAATTAAAAGTCAGTTCTTAAGAGTTATGAGACTATGCAGCAGGGATGTTGATATTGTGAGAGAGGCTTTGTTATTAGAAAATTTATTTATAAACAGAGGCTATGATCCTGCAATGGTAAGACACATCAAGCATGAAATTCTGGGAGACACATTACATAAGGAACCCCAGCAATTTACATCAGCAGTTCAAGTGACCAGGAATTTTAGGAAATTAAATTTTACACATAAGAACTTCATCAAATATGTCATCACCTATACTAGTGATATTAACAGAATACAGCAAGTTATTCGAGATAATTGGCACATATTGATTATAGATCCCACAACTAATAGGCTCATAGGGGAGAATCCAGTGTTCCTCTATAAGAACAGTAAGAATCTAAAACGGATCCTTTGTGCAGATACACACGTTACAATGGAAGGGCAGAAAGGAACTTTGGCCATCTCACATAAGCAAGGTACGTTTCCTTGCTATGGATGCAATAGGTGCAAATATATTGCAAAAGAACAGGCCTTTAAGCATCCAACAATGGAATATACCTTTATACCACATTTCTTTGCTAATTGCAACTCTAAAAATGTCATATATCTTGCCACTTGTATCAAATGTGCATCGTTTTATGTAGGTTTAACTAAAAGGAAACTACATGAACGTATCTATAATCATCTATATGACATCAAAAAGAGGGTGGAGACGAATGCATTAGCAAAGCACGTTATTGAGTATCCATCGCACTCATTTACATTCAGGGTCCTACAGATAGTGAATGAAAGTTATAGAGAAGGCAACAAAGAAAATAACTTGGCCACTATTGAATTACACTGGATTTTGAAACTAGGAGCCCATTTAGCACCAGGTATCAATAGCTTTATATCTTTGAAACCAGTACTACTATCACGTTAATGGTTTTCAATATCAATTTTTAGTTTTTCATAGTAAATATTATATATATATATATATTTGTATTATTAGTTTTTAGTTTAAGTATAGATTAGGTTTTACCCAGATTTTCTGGGTTGTATTATATACATTTATATATTTTTTAGTCATTTAGATTCATACTCCTATGTCAGTATAATTTTCTAAATAGCTCCTTAGTGAGGTTCACTGCTATTTTGCTCACTCAAGTGCGACTGAAATATGTTAAACACATTATTACCTTTCTACATAAGATCTATTTCAGGATTGTTAACCCTGAAATTTATAAACTAGGTTATATAATTGAGCCTAGTATTTCAGTTAGGTTTAGATATAGGTAATATTAGTGTTTTTGATCCCTATGACTGATAATATGTGGTTTAAGAACTTTTAAATGGAAATTTAATGAATAGACAGGTATCAGTTTTTTGATTGATTTTTCAGTGAACACTGACTAATAGGCACTTAATAATTTATAGAGTGACCATAGTATAATGATAGCATACTTAGGATGTCTACTGAGTGAATATATTTATTCTTGTTTACATATATATATTTTTATTCTTTATTCTTAGTTTTACTTGTCAGGTTATAATTTATGTATTTTGTATATTTTTACATATATATATTGTATACTTGTTTTATACCCATACAAGTATATAGAAATTCCTTATACACATTAATAATGTTTGTCTATAAGGTCACGTGTTCATTATGATATGAAATTCAGGTGAACATGAAAGGATGGGCTTCTATGTTAGCCCAGTTATATATGGATTTGATTATATTAGTTTTTTTGGATTACATATTAGTGTTTGTTTTATTTTATTTTTTATTTTATTTTTCTTTTTATTCTTTATTTATTGCACATATTATATATATTTCTCAACATATATTCACACTTGAGGGTCTTGTTCATGCATAGTGTTTGCCTGGAAGTATTGCACTCAATATTACTGAAATGTGCTTCCTATTGATTTAATATATCAGTATTATTGCTGCTTTTGCTATATATTGACTAGCGATTGGCATCGCTGATGTTGACTGCTTGGCCTGATCTTAAATCGATCAGTGTTCAGTTCCTGGACCTGATTTTTATTTCTCATTTTTGGCTTGTGTTCATGTCAGGCATGCTATGTCAAATATAATGAAGTCTAATAGTAAACTAACTGGGATTTTTATAAACAGTATGGTTTACAGCTTTTATTATACATCATAGTTTGTATAGACGCCCTCCTTTATGAGGTTAGTTCCGGCTGATTGCCGTTACAATATTTCTTGTACTATCTTGTTCAGGGTTTGAACTTTTAGGCATGAGATGGTGCTTTCCTAGCCTGACACACAATTCCGTTTTTTTGGAGAAGATGTTGTGGCATGTAATGGTGTTGCAGAGTGAATGTGATCGCTTTGGTAAGTGTATCTTTTACATCTGGTTATGCTGAATACGATGATTTAGTGTGGCTGTACTTTTTGGCTTGAAATGCATATGATGGATTGCTTTGTAGCACCGTAATATGAGGGTGATCGGGATCGTGATTGACTAGTTAGGATCGGCTAGATGGCTCCGTTTTTTGAGTAGTTGGGCAATGTTGGAGGGTGAAAGTGTAATAAGTATAATAGAGTGAATGGTTTGTGTGTAATTGCTTGGATCTGCCAAGTATAAGGTGTTGACTTATTTAAAGTATCCATGAGGATAGCTCTTTTAGTGTTAACACAAAGTTCATGTTTCCCGTTTTCCCAATTGGGACGAATATCATGGTCTATAAACAAATGGTTTGGAATAACAATCTGTGACGACTTTAAACTCTGCATTTGGCCTATATATGTGAGTTTATGACTAAATGTATATTCACGTATATTCATGTTTTTTACACTGATGATCTTAAAGATGTAATGTTTATAACAGTTGCCTAGCGACATGCTGATTGATGTGATTCATTTGTTAATTGGCACATTAATTAGTGCTTTGATAATATAAAAGTTTAAACCAATGCCTTGTATTAATGGAATCTGATGAAGCGTGGTTTTAACGCGCTTATTCTTGTTTGTTCACAATAAAAGATTGCTCGTTTTTATGACAGAGTAGCGTCTTTTTGTCAAGGAAGGAGTAATACGTTTTAGTGAAGTTCATGGACTAACTTTGGATGTCTCATTTGGTGAATACCTTTGTTCCAGCTTCTTGAGTGATAAGAATTTTCAGCCGAGTGTTCCTGGTGGTTGGTTCACAGCTTCTTTTGACTTTTTTTTTTAGGCCTAAAAGAGGCCAATTATAATTAAAAAAAAAAAAACAGTAAATGGGAAGGGGAAACACTCTGAAAGCTATAAGAGCTTTATAAATAATACTAACTATACTAGCTATCAAAAAACTTCTTTAGAAAATTTTTAATGAAAAATTTTGCTTATCTGGCCCGAGCTAAATCAGAACCTCCGATCTATTGCAGCGGCAAACTAGATCTGGGGTAATTCACAGGTGCATCATGGGATAGGGACTTGGCCTTGAGCTATTTGAAGACCTCGAGCTTTGCAATTGGCCGTATCGGAGCCGAGGGATCGTCTCCAAACCCATCAGCAAAGAATGAACGGCGAGATTGAACAACTTCACATCAAAAGTTGTGTACTTACCATAATGATAGATCCATGTTATCTGCTTCTGTCCTTCCCAAATGATAGGGCTTTTGATCTGATCCAACTTCATCCAAACTCCAGACTTTTGGATCCAAATTTTAGGCTACTCCCCTTGCCCATAATTTCCCTCCTTGCACTAATTTACCTCAGATCAAGTCTGCCCACTTATAACAGAAAGGAGACTTATATCATCAGAAAAAGGACAATACTAAATTAATAAACTAAAGAAAATAGAGCAGCACTCAAAGACAGGGACAAGGCCTGGTTACATTTCCATAAGAACAAAACCAGCACTCAAAGACAGGGACAAGGCCTGGTTACAGTTCCATAAGAACAAAACCAGCACCAATAAATAACTTTTCCTAGAACTTAGAAAAAAGTAAAGAAATTAATTAAAACTGACAAATCCAACTACTACCACAACATCCAAATCAAATATCAGAATAACCCACAAAAAGTCTGGGCAGCTGTAAGCAGCCTACTTTGATCAGGTAAAAATACCACACCCACACCAAAAACAGCTAACAACTGTTAAAGCATGGCCACCCAGTTCAACAACTACTTTACAGAATCCATTCAATCCCTAGCAAACAATCTGAATAACACTACACCTAACCCCCCCAGAAAAAAATCCCAATATCCTCCCCACAAAATTGCAATAACCTCTTCAAAATAAAACCAGTCCCGACCCACTACATCAAAAAACTACTAAGAAAACTAAAACAAACTACTTTAGCTGTTGATAACCTCCCTGCAGATTATGTAAAACTAGCATCGGAAGCCATCTCCTACCTAATAACCATATTTATAAATAGATACATCACTGAGACATATGTTCCCACCATTTGGAAAATATTAAACATCTTACCCCTGCACAAAGGAGGTAGCTCCTGTGAACTAACTAATTATCACCCCATTGCCATCCTTTCCCCCCTGTCTAAAATCCTAGAAAGAGTCGTACACTCACAACTCATGGGATATCTATTATCACACCACCTCCTATCCCACACTCAACATGGCTTTCACCCTGCCCATTGCACAACAACAGCCCTTCTATGATTCACAAATGCAATTAATCAGCTCAGAAACAGCTCTCAATTTGTATTAGCTGTATTCCTGGACCTGTCAAAAGTATTTGACATGGTTAATCACCCCAAACTCATAAATATCCTCTCCTCCCACAACCTCAGCAACACAGCTATAGCATTGTTCCAAAGCTACTTAACAGATCGTCATCAAACCGTCCTTTGGCAAGAGCCCCTCTCACCCCTACCTGTTACCTTAGGGGCACCCCAAGGCTCCATCCTTGGACCCCTGCTTTTCTCGCTATTTACCAATCACCTTCACTTTGCCACTCCCCAAGCCAAGATCATTCAATATGCTGATGACTCCACTCTGATCTGCTCTGCTTCCTACCTTGACAATCTGCAATCTATCTCCAAAGACACCTTGCTATATGTCAAAACATGGCTAACAAACTCCCAACTTATATTAAATCCCATTAAAACTAAACTTATGCTTTTCTACCCCACCAGAAATCCTTCCTCTTCCACAACCTTTCATATCTTCTTTAAGAACAAAACCACAATCACTCCTACCCCCCATACCAAACTTCTAAGTGTTGTTACTGACAATAACCTGAAATTTGATCTCCAGATAGACCAATCCATTAAAAAAGTTCACAAGAAACTTGGTCTCCTTTATAGTAATAAACAATTTCTAACTAACAATACAAAAATTACAATTGCTAGAACACACTTGCTATCAACACTCTCATACACATCCCCTATCCCTACAAACCGCCGTAAAACCGACCTCGCCAAGCTTGAAACCTGCTATAATAAAATCTCCAAATTTGCCACTAATGCTTCCTATAAATCCCATAACTGTCAATCTCTCAAACAACTTAACTGGCTAGAACTCCCTCTTTTACTTCAATTTAATCAACTAACCGTAGCCCTCAAAATCCTCCACCATCCAGAAAAAAAAACATCCCTTAAGGACATTATTCAACCATACTTAGCATCCAGATCCCTTCGCTCAAACAACAAACTACTCCTTCAAGTCACCAAAGTAAAAACTCTTCAGGTGAATCCCTCTTCTCCAACTATCTCTCCAAACTTTGGAACTCTCTTTCCAACCCACTTATGAACACTTCCTCATCTAAACAGTTTAAAGAACTCATAAAAACCCACCTTACAAACTCCTGGCTCTGCTCCTGCCACAGCCCAGATTAGAATTACTAAATTCCCTCCAAACCTCCTATACTACACCTTCCCCTCAAGCATTGAACCCACTCAGCAAACACCTTACTGATTCTTATATCAAGCTTATTCTCTATCTACTACCAATGTTCGATCGCACTGACATATCTTTGTTTGAAAACTCTACATACTGAAATTAAGTACAACTCTTCAGAATGTATTAAATGTTATTGCTATAATTCCTATTGTTTTTGAACCATTACTGTTGTAAATAGTCTTATTATAATTACCTACTCTGTGTTACAAAATGTACTGATGTATTAGATAATGTAGCAACTTAATGTTTTTTAATATGTGTTAACTATGATCTGTACTAAAGACTTTGTACTATTTGATATTGGAGTTTTTCTCCCTGGGGCTCTACTGAAAAAGGACACACGTCCAGATGGACTTTCCAGGTTAACAAATGTAAAATAAATAAATAAATAAATAAATACTACCTTAGAATGCATAAAGGTACCCCTGGAATACAGATCATGACAAGGCTCTTAGGAGATCAATGTGTTCTCTTCAGACCGAAGGAAATGTGAAAAGAGATCTGGGGAGGGGGGGACAGAAAATTGAGGAGGATGGAAACAGACAACACAGATTTATTGTTATGGTAAGTACACAACTTTTGTATCTGATGTCTCTTCCATCCATCCTGAACTGATGGGACAGAGTAACCAACTACTCCAAACCTTGGGTGGTCTCATGGAAGGACATTCCAGAGAATGGCTGAATCAAAGGACGCTCTGGACCTAGATTGTAAGTCCAGTTTGTATAAAGGTGTAGAAATTAGACCAAGTAGCGGCTACACAAATGCTATCAATTGGTACTCTGGAAAACTAAGCTGCTGAAATAATTGCCCTAGAAATATGAGCCTTGAGAGTGACATGCAGAAACAGACCCTTATCCTTGTACACATGGGAATGCAGTCAGACAGCCATCTTGAAGGAGTCACTTTTCAAACTCTTTTACCCAATTTATTAGAAGGAAAAGATACAAACAGCTGGTCAGTCTTTCTAATATTCTTAGTATGGTGTAAATAAAATATGGGCTGTTGGTGCACATCCAAAAGATGTATCATATAATCTCCCTTACTTTGGAAATGGGGAAAGAAAACAGAAAGATCGGTTCAGTGATAATTCTGAAGCTACTTTGGGAAGAAAGGCAGGATTTGTTCTAAGCAGCATTCTTTCATTGTGATATCCTAAATATGGGGTCTTACAAGAAAGAGCATGAAGGTCTGAAATCCTCTGAGTGGAAGTAACCTCCACAAGAAAAAGTGTCTTCTAACAAATATATTTCAACTCCACAGTTGCTACTGGTTCAAATGGAGGTCTCATCAATGTTTGAAGTAGGACAGTAATGTTGCATGGTGAAAAAGAATCTCTAAGAGGAGGCTGAAGGAGAAAAGTGTCCATCAAGAAGACTTTAGATAACTTCAAAGAAAAAAATTGGATTCTGATATTCTCCTGTGTGGAAGCTCAAAATGGCTGCCAACTTGACTTTGACTGAAGAATAGTTAGCTCCATCATGAAAAGGCCAGACAGAAAATATAAAAAAGCAGAAAGAGGAGACCAGAAGGGATATAAATCCCTGATGGATGCCCAAATAAAAAAAAATCTTTTTTTTTACTTCTATAATAAAAAGGACTCCAAATAAACTTCAAGAAAAACAATAAATAGCCAGAAAAAAAAGGTTCTAAAGAATGCTGCAAAATGAACTTTAATACTTAAATAGCAATATAAATAAAAGTAACTGGTAACCACTTACTAGTTACTTTTACTTATTTTGCTATCTAAGTATTAAAGTTCAATTTGCAGTATTCTTCAGAAACGAAAGTGCTTACCAGTTACTTTTATTTATTTTGCTATTTAAGTATTAAAGTTCACTTTGCAGTATTCTTTACAATATATATTTTTTTGGATATGTATGAATTGTGTCGAAAGCCTGGAGTATCTAGCCATTATAAGATCTGGAAAACCATGTGGTTAGCTTGAGGACTGCAATGTCTGGGTGAGGCGTTCCATGTGGGTAAAAGAGAAGAGCTGGAGTTGGGTCCTGTACCCATGGTGGACAGATCAGATGAGAACAAAGAAAGACAAATCACACCTATCAAGGCCAAAAGAGGGCAACGGATATCACTGTAGCCTTGCTCTACATTGCTTTTTGCAGAAATTTCAGTATAAGAGGCATGGGAGGCTATGCATACAGGAGACCTGGGGGACACAGTAGAGCAGAGTGCCCCTCGGGACTTCTTCTTTTGGGGGATCAGGGCAAAGTAACTGCTGCATTTGATGCTGGAAGTGGTGGTAAATACACTACAGCAAGGTTGGGTTGAAAGACCACTCATGAGGTTGAAGAATAGATCCATATAGCTTGCCTGATAATATATTGGACCTCCCCAGGATAGATGTTGCCATCAGAAAATAGTGAGAAGATGTTACCTTCTACAAAACCTTCATGGTTTCCCAACACAAGTAAGAATGTGTTTCCCCTTACTTGTTGATGTATCAAACCACTGACTTATTGTCTGTTCTATATGGATGGCAATCACACCCCTGGGGATGGAATCCTGACAGGCCTGCAACACTAGGATAGTCCTCATCTCCAGGACATAGATGTGAAGTCTGGTCTCCATGGTGAACTAAGTGCCTTCATCCTATCTTTCTAAAGAAATGCCCATCCCCCAGTTGAGAAGTGTCCATAGTCACTGTGGCCTGAGGGAAGGAAGAACAATAGGATGACCCTGTGAGACTGTTGGGGAGTTCAAGCAACAGTGGATAAAGTTTCAGCAAATCTGAGTGAGACACACTGTAAAATTCATTGGCTAGAATCTCATCAACCACTGGACTGCAAGGGCCCTCTGTAACACTCTCATGTAACATCTGAGTACAGGGAGTAAAATGATGGAGGTTGTCACCAATCCTAGAATATGTAGAATGCATCTGGCTGGGGGATTTTGGTGGGAGAGTACAAAGACAGAGACAGAGCTTGATTTTGAGGAGCAAGATTCCTTGATTCTGGTATTCTGGTTATCTGCATCTTGGTATCCAGATTGGCCGCAATGACCTCTATAATTTGGACAGGATGTAATTTTGACTTTGTCCTGCTGGGAGTGGTTATGAGCCAGGTATGGGAGCACTCAGCTCCCCTGCAGACTGAGATATCACTGCCATGCATTTGGTGAACAGTTGGGGATGCTGTGGTGAGACCAAAGGGCAATGTACTAAACTTTAAGTGATTAGTCCTCAGCTGAAAGCAGAGAAACCTCCTGGAGCATCTGTCCACTTTTATGTGATAGTACTTCTCCTGAAGGTCTACAGAGCACATCCATTCATCATTCCTCAATAATGGCAGGATGGGCTGAACTGTAATCATCCAGAATTTTGTCTGTTTTATGTACTGATTCAGGTGACTGAGGACCAGAATATGCCTAAGATCACTGTTTTTCTTTGGCATCAAAAAGAACCTTGAGTAGACTCCTTGTTGGTCTGCTGGGACCTCATGGATGATTCGCTTGCCTATTAGCTTACTTTCTGTGCTGCTACAATCCTTTGTGTGGGTGGAACATCAGAAAGTCTTTTTGAGTAAGGAGGATGACAAAGGGAAGGAACTGAATAGCTATTGGTTATGATTCTCTGCACCCGTAAATCTTGGGTGATGACTGTCCATACTATGGAGTACACAGACAAGCACCCCCCCCAACTGCCTCCAGTTTGCAGCAGTCAGGTAACCCTTCAGGAGCTCTGAAAAGGCCAGTCAGAGAAGGGACCTCAATTGCCTTGGTTCTGCAGTCCATCCGTGCCACATGGGTGATGTCCATTATGATTATTTGCCTCTGTCTCTGGGGGGGGTGTCTACTGCTAAGAAGCATCGAACACAAAGCCTTGATACTTGCACAATCACAATTTCTTAACTCCTTTTTGGCTTCTGGAGAAGACCCATTGATGGGTAGAAAAAGCATATTCCAAAGGCAGACAAGGGCGTGTCATCCTATTCACATCTAGACATTGTCTCTTTAATTTTGGGCCCAAACAAAGTAGAACCATCATAGGAAGCATTAATGAAGGATGTCTTGAAATATTCTATATCATCGCAGAGATGCATCCAGGTGTGCCAGTGAATAGCTATTCTGGTGCCTGCCATTATTGATTTATAATCTGCAGTGTTAAAAATAATGTGCATGAACACATTTGATAAGGAATGAAGGGTAGTGAACTACATGGACTACACTAGAATCTTATCATGCTTTCCAGGAATCAGTTCAACCACATCCAGTTTCTTCCATGACTGCTTCCATGCCTGCTTCAAAACCAGGTCTACCAGCACAAAAGTGGGAAAGACCACCCAAGAAGTAGATGGGACAATCCCTAACACCTTCAGGAATAATTATTCCTCCTGGGATGGGAACACATTAGCCTACCCCCTTTCTGCCTTATCAACTCAAATATCTCACCAAAGGAGACATCCTTAAGGAGGGATCTGGGGGATTATCTTCCCTCATTGAAGTCAGTATCTTTGGTGAGGGACTCCTGAGGGGAGTTCACGCCTTCTTTCTCATATATGTTTTCACTGAACTTCCTCATGCGGATGTTGTGAAGAAGACTCCAAAGTAAATGGGAAGTCTATGATGTGAAACTGCCTCAAGACTCTGATGGTCTGGCTATCCCAACATGACATCACGAGAGGAGAGAAGACCTGAAGGACTTTGTGGGGACAGGGAAGGATCTGAATGAAGAAACAAAGCATGTTCCATAGACTGTGAGAGCACTCTCTCAAAGGCCTCAAATGCTGACAACAATATGGGTCCCAAAGCAGCTCCTATAAGTTCCAAGGAAACAGACAAGAACAAGCTCTGAGAACCCATTTGACTTTGCTCAAAAGCTGACTCTGGAATCAAGCACCAAAGTGCCAAGAGTAAGAGATGGGTATGAAAGCTTCAGAGTTTACTCAGACCCCTCCTGTGCCAGCCCCAATACCTTAGCTTTGACACCCATCAAGATCAGAAGTAGTTGGAGTCGACCAGGTCACAGATTTAGTCAGAGGTCAAGGATGCCCAGTCTTTTGGTTGTGACAGACATTCCCTGAAGTCCACCTGGATTCAAGACTTCTGAATCCAAAGATAAGACTGTGGAAAGAATCACAATCAGTGGGGAAGAAGGGACAACACCCAACCCTCAGAAAGAAGTCAGCACTGAGGGAACACCCAGCTGTATCTGGGTCCTCAAAAACTTCATCATTCTGTCAATGTCAGCCTCTGAAAGATGTCTAGAGGACTGCACTGACTTCAGACATGAAGCTTTGGATGGAGGCCTTGACAACCTTTGGAAAGCTCTCTCCTGCAAGAAGAGTAACTCAGTCTGGGGCTGATACATTCTGGGGAGAGCCTATGCCCACAGAATGATGAAGTAAGAGATCTAGTGCTAATGAACTCTGAAGCCAGGGATGGTTAAAGTTGCTTGGAAACTTTTGGAGTGGTTCTGATGGAGCCAACTGATCTGGAGGACATTTCCTGGAAGATTTATTTCCTTTACATTTCTCTTTCTCCCTATTCTTGTCTTTCTCTTTTTCCTTTTCCATAGGCTTCTCTTCTTCGTTCCTTTCTGAAACCTGTTTTGATGAAAGAGAGAAAAAGGAAGAAGATTGAGGGGGTGATCTTCTCCTGCAGTGGCAGAGGGAAGTCCTTTAGAGCAAGTCTGGAGTGCCTGCCTGTCAAAGTTCTGGCCCCAAAGGCAGAACAGGCTTAACAGTAATCTTTCAGGTGTGTGGCTCCTAAACAATACACATATTTTGAGAAGGCATCTCGGGGGAGGTTATGCCCACAAGCCAGATAGCTTATGTGACATCCTGACTACTAGAAGCCTCAGCATCAACAAATCCAATTCTGTCAGCAACAGTAACCACAAAAAACAAACCATAACACTGTAATAGACTATAAAGAAGTATCACAATCTAACAGCGACAAAAATCTGAAAAAGAAAATATAAAATCAACAGGGGTACAAGGACACTGACAGTGAAAAATCAATAGTGGTACAAAGGCACTGGCATTAAAAAATATTAACACACTAACAAGAAAAGGAAGACAAAGTTTTTTTTTTTTTGGTATCGAGGTTCGATCCTCGGCTGGGGTGCCTTCCTGTGTGGAGTCTGCATGTCCTACCTGTGGTCGCGTGGGTTTCCTCCAGGGGCTCCGGTTTCCTCCCACATCCCAAAGACATGCTGTAGGTGGATTGGACATTCTAAATTGGCCCTAGGTGTGAGTGCATGTGTGTGCCTTCTGTGGAAGGTTGGGCGCCGGGCTGGCAACTCGACACCGTAAAAACTCCACTGCCAATCATGAGCGGACATGTGATCCGCTGTGGCGACCCCTAACCAGGAAAAGCCTAAAGAAGAAGAAGAAAAAGGTATCAAGGAGGGTGGAATGGTATGCTGAGAAGGTACTACAGAAGAAACACAGGAATGGGGTACAGAAGCTAAATAAAAAAGTCACTTATCCATCATCTAACACTACACAAGCACTGAGCCAAGAAATCCATTTCTCTAGCTTTTGAGTGGCAAACAAAAATCTGAGGTAAATCACTTTAAGGAGGGAGATTATGTTTAAGATGAGGAGCCTGATCCTTGGATTCAAAAGTCTGGAGTCTGACTGAAGTTGGATCTGATCAGATCTGAAGACCAGTCAGTTGAGGATGGATGAAAGAAACAACATCATATCAAAGTAATAATAATAAAAAAATACTTTTGATCTTTGTCTGCTATTTTTGGGTGCATGATGTGGAACCTGAGAGCTACTCAGAGTCACACAGTAGGCAAATGGAAGTTGAGGGAATCAAAACATGGACCGCAATAAATATCTCTCATAACCTCAATCATTTAACTTAACAGCCAGACCTTTCAAACTTCATCTTTCTGATCAAATAAAAAAATACTCTTCCTGGCTCCTCCTCCTCATAATGTATTCTGCTGACACTGTCAGTCCTGAATTCACATATGTTGGAAGGTGAATGTAAAGAATAGCGGGATGGCTGGAATGTCCATGGTCACAGAACACATTACATTACAGAGGTGACAGGTAAAATAGAGTAACTCCATTTAGAAGAAAAAGAACTGTGCAAAGACCTTGCATATAATGCAACTACCAACACAGACTATAGTTAAAAAAATAATGGAGCTGAAAATCCATCACTGCCAGATAGATGATATGTGCATTTAATATATGCAGTGATTACATTACAACAATGACTGCAAATGCAGAAAAGCACAAATTCAAGGCTCCCTTGATAAATAACTGCACAGCTGCTAAGATCATCATAAATTTACTAAAGCAGCAGAAATTTACTTGCTCTGTGATAGACGTAAAAAAATGCTACTATGAAGACACTTCACAACTACCTGAACTAATTTTAGAACAAAGTTCTGTCACCCTATACAAATAGACCATGGTTCTCTAACATGGCTTAGTAAAACAAACAACAACAAAAAAAAAAAAAACATTTTTATGACATAGCCGACAAAGTGCCCTGCAACTATCATATTGACAACACTCCCTGGAAAATTGATTCAGTAGTCATGGACCTGGAAATCTATGCAGACAGTGAAATGTCCTTCAATCACTATGTATCAACAAGTGTATGAAAGTTATTTTTCACAGCACAGCTTATTAGTAGGGGGGCATGCATTCAGATTCAGAGATGTGATAATTTCCCTGTATACAGCACTTATTAGACCGATCATTGAGTATAATGTCCCTTTTGGCTTGTATCTGTCCAAACACTTGACACAACTTGAATGCCAACAGCATTTTTTCAACAAGAAAATCAAGGGTTTAAATCATAAGAACTACACTGATCATATCAATGCCTTGCCCCAATTCTTGGTATCATATAGGTTGCTGAGGGGTAACTTCAGCTTCTCATACACAGTCTCAGCAAATCCTATTCTCTCAGACCTACCACACATCCAGAAGTCCAAAGGTGGGAAAACCACTTGCTCAAGAGGTCTTAATGTCTTCTGCAACATAAACAGAACATGATGGATGGATATGTTTCTAGCAGTATCAGTGGCATAACAGGTAGCACACTTGTCTTTGATATAGAAGGCTGAGGATTCTATTCCCACCCCATGTAGATGGATTGCATACACTGCAGTGCAGCATAAGGGAGGGTGTTGCAATCCTTAGTGTGCCATCCTTCAAATGAGTCATTAAACAGAGGTTCTAATTATACCCATATTTAATAATATCCATGTTTATTTTATCTACTTCTTTTATATCTTCAAAAAATCTTCTTTACATAGTTTTCCCCATAATGTTTTACTCTTACATTTTAAAAACGTGTTCTGTAGTTTCTTCTTCTTTTTTATAATGTAAACATATTCTGTCGTTTTTTTTCTTTTTATATGGCACATTTCCTTTTACTGGTAATTTATCTATTACTAGTCTCTAGGAAAAAATTTTGATATTCTAGTCACTGATTGCACCATTGGCTTATCTTTATAGCTTTAATTTTTTTATCTGTTAGATTTACTCATGATTTTATATACTAATCTTTTATCATTACATTCATATGCCATACTTTTCTTTCTTTTCCTATATCAATTTTTATTTTCCACAAAAATATTTTCTCTTGGCAGCACTTTATTTCTTCATTTATATACTCTTTTCTCCTTTATTCATTTTTACCATACCACAAAACTTTTCATGCTTATATTTATAGAATTTTACTTCTAATCTCTCATATTTTTCATTTATTTACTTTAACACTTTGTACTAATTTAATGAAGCAGCTTATTCCACTGGGTTATTTAAACCTAAACCTCCTTTCTCTTTATTTACATACAAAATGTTTCTTTTTACTGGGTTTAATCTAGAACCTCATATAAATGAAGAGAAATATATGCAATAATCAGTTTTCAAGTATTAGTGGCAGCATAAATACACTTGTTATTATGCTATTTTTCCCATCAGTTCTGAATTTATCAAACAAACTTTTTTTCTGAATGATGATTTATATGTTCTCAAGAAAAAATCAGGTTTGTTTTATCTCTTCTACTGTTATTTCCCATTCAATTCTACTTACTTCTTTATTCCCAAATGTTATACCTAACACAGAAATTCCATTCATTATAAAATATATACCCTCTATCTTTACTACGTCACCTAAACCTTTACTTTTCTCTTTATTTAAAGCCATCTTTATTAGACACTCATTTGTGGAAGACATTACTTCTTTTATCCAAATTTTGTTATTTTTTGCAATTATTATAATCTCATCTGCACATGCTAACAGAACTGGAATTCTTGACCCTTCACGTGTTATATACCCTCTCTCCTTCATTTTTCAATTTATTTCACATACTATCATATTCATAACTAATGCAAAGAGTACATAGCTCATTGGGCATTCTTGTCTTACACCACTATTCATATGAACCTCTTAGCTTAACCAGTCATTTACAAGTATTTTACTTTGTTATTACTATAAGCTAACATGCATAATTTCCTATTTTTTTAAACTTATATCATTTCATGATTGCCCATATGATTTTATCTCCAGTTGTATCAAATGCCTTAGTAATGTATCCTATCATGATTTTTCACTTCTTCTTTTCTATTCATAACATCATCCACTACATAATTCTTTATACATAAAACCTTCATTTAACCACTCACTCAAAATCTTTAAAAAATATCCTTTTTTTGCTAGTCCCTTAGATTTTTATACATTTCATATCCTATTCCATCTGGTCCTGCAGCTGAATCTGTATTTACTTGTCCTACTACTTTATCTATCAAATATACAGAAAGCTCATTTTTCAATTCCTTATCTCTTTTTCTGTTAACATTTTTACTTTCCATGTTTTTTCACTATCTTTTTTTTCTTTAAACATCTCTTGTACTTATTGTACTACACTCTTCATAATATTTTCCTAAATTCTATTTCCCGTTACATTTTTTTTTATTTTCTCAGCACACTACCGTCTTCCTTTACTAACCTGTTTAAATAACTCAATACTTCTTCTCTTTTTACCTGTAAAAATAACTTTGCTTATATGACAATTCTTGTATTTTTTCTTGATTTCTTTCATATAATCCTTTTTCTTTGTCAAGGTACTTTCTCTCATTACGTTTTAAATCTTCCAATGCATTGTGTGTTCTTTTATATTTTTCTTTCTCTATTTTTCTCATATCATATTGCAACTGTAAAAACATTTTATATTTTTCCTTAGATATCATCCATCATTCAGAACATGTTTTATAAAATGTTCTCATAGTAATATGAACTGGATTGCTAATTTCTTTCCTTCATTACATGCTTTCAAATTTATCATATATATTACTTTGCCTATTATATATATTTATTGTTTTCCTTTATCTTTAGTCATATTGCAAGATGACCAGAAAATTCTGTTTCAACTACCTCCCCTTCTCCTGTAACTAAACCTTCTGATACTATAAAACAATTTATTTCATTTCTATACCCACCTCTTTTGTAAGTCCATGATTTTTTCTCCCAAAATTTTTACTTTTCACATCATAAAACCTCTAACATTTTTCTTTTATCACTTCCTTTATTTTATGCTTACCTGTTAAATCAAAATTAAAGTCTGCTGTTATTATAATATTCATATTTATCACTACATAGTCTAAAATCTGATTAACAAAGTTTTCACTTTCTTTACAATTAGTATATGCATATAATGTTTTAATTTTCCATTTTAAATCTACAATGGTTAATCTTCTAATTTTTGCTAAAGTTACATTCAAATATCTTGTGTATTTCTACAGAATATGGCTATTCCAGAACATATCTCATTTCCAAATTCCAGAATATCTTTCCTTCCCATAGTTTCTATTCAATATTTTGTCATTTGATAAAAATATTGTATCTACTAATTTAATTACATCTATATCACATGCATTACACCACTCCAAAATTCCTATTCTTCTTACTATATTCTTAATATTATTCACATTTACAGAAAGCACTCTAAAATTTAAATGTTCTCTTTTCCTTAGACTCATGGTTTGAGAAGCTGCCTTTATGAGTCATTCTAAGCCTAGCAACTTCCCCCCCAAAGGTAAGAATCAAACACTGTTCTTTGTGTCTAAGTCAAACACCTTAACCATTATACCACTCCCTGAAACATTAGTTGTATATATTCTTTTTCACCCATTTCCTTTCTTTTTTCTTTTGTACATGCTCTTTAAAATTTCTTTTTCTGTCTTTTACCCTTTTACTGTTATCATTCTTTATTTTATTTTATTTTATTTTACATTTGTTGACCGGGCTAGTCCAAATGGATACATGTCCATTTTCAGTGGAGGCCCGAGGAGATAAGCTCCAAACTATGCTAAGTAACAATATTACAAAGAATAAATGAAAAATGAAATAGGCAATAAAGACAGAAGACAAAAATACACATCAATAAACATTTATATACCTTTTCTTTATTGACTGAATGTCTGAAAGTCCCCCTCCCAATGTAAGCAGAATGATTAGGTAAAAGGATAGACATTTGTCTTAGAGAAAAGGAGGAAAGGTAAGATGGATTTTAGGTGGTTATTGGGTATGTTAAGGATTATACCCACTAGAAAAACAGAAAGAAATGCATATAAGGTTGAAATGCAGGTGCTTGGAAAAGGGGGAATATGCTTATTTTATGAATACAGGGTAGTTTACAGGCACTAGAAGACAGGAGAAGGTTAAAGCAAAAAAAAAAAAAAAAGCAACATTAGTAATTAGGTTTGGTTATTGAATGATGGTGAAAACAGTAATACTACATTTAGTTTTAATCTGGGTTAGTGCATGGACAAAGCCATTGGGTTTTAAGGAGTAGTTTTATTCGATTCTTGAAAAGTGGTAATGATGAAAGTAATTGTAGATTGCTGGGAAGCCTGTTCCAGATTTTCCCTACTGAATTAGAGAAGAGAGAGTCACCTGCTTTGTTAAAGGATGTCTGGATGGTTACTTGTAATTTATTCACTGAGCGAAGGGTAGTGAGATTACTACAGGGAGAGATGTGGCTACTGAGAATAGGGGTGTTGGTGGGCTGATGTAGTATTTTATGGGTAATGATAAGTTGTTGAAAAAGTATCTGGTTTTGGAGTTCTAGCCAACCAAGCTGTTTAAGATTTAGACAGTGGTGGGTTTTAAATGGGGAGCCAGTGGCAAATCTGGTAATGTTGTTGTAGGAGGTTGCCAGTTTATTAAGGTTACTTTTGGAGAGATTGGTATAAATGGGAGAGGCATAGAGGAGGGTAGAGATAAGGTGGGTATGGGCAATGGTGGTTCTGGCTTCAGGAGTAAGAAAAGATTTTATACGATAGACAGAGCCAAGTTTTCTGTTTACAGTTTTGATAGTCATGTTAATATGTGAATCAAAGTTAAGATGTTGATCAATTGTTATGCCTAATAGTTTGGTAGTTGAGTCTGGTGCAATGATAATGCCGTTACTAGTCTTGACAGTGAGGTGAATAGGGCAAAACTTAAGTGTTGGGGTAAAAGGCAGTAGCTTAGTTTTTTTGGCATTTAGTAGGAGGAAACGTTGTAGGAACCAATTCCCAACTGAGCTAAATGCAGTTTGAGTAATGGTTTGGAGTTCAGGAGCAGAGGAGGCAGTACATATTAGAGTAGAATCATCTGCATATTGAATGCAGGTGGCTTGAGGAATATTTAGATGTAGATCGTTAATGAATATAGAGAAGAGGAGAGGTCCTAGGATAGAGCCTTGTGGGACCTCCAAAGTAATTGGAAGATGAGAGGAAAGGTGATTGTCCCAGATGACAGCTTGCTGTCTATTTTCTAAATAGGACTTGAACCATTGTAGTGTTTGTGAGGTGAATGAGAGAGTATTTAGTATGTTTAGAAGTATTTGATGGTTAACCATATCAAAGGCTTTAGAAAAGTCAATAAAAAGCGGAGCAGAGAGCTTATTATTGTTACGATGTTTGTTAATGCAGTCAGAGAAGGATAAGAGTGCAGTAGTGGTGCTATGAAAAGGCCTAAAGCCATGCTGACAATCTGACAGAAGGTTATTTAAGAGAAGGTGATCAAGTAGCTGTTGGTGGATACATTTTTCCATTAGTTTGGCTAGAGGAGAGAGTAGGGCAATGGGGCGATAGTTTGAAAGTTCGATGGAGTTACCACCTTTATGAAGTGGGATAATGTGAGAGATTTTCCAGAGAGATGGGATAAGGCCTTTGGTAATGGTTCTGTTGATAAGAATGGAAATAGGGTAGGATAGTACTTTTGCAGCAATCTGCAGATATTCAGCTGGTAAGAGATCAGCTGAGGGGGTACATGGTTTAAGTTTAGTAAGTAAGGTAAAGATGAGAGATGTAGGAACTGGTTTTAGATGAAAGGGGGTGGTATGCTAGTCAAGGTGGATGGGAGATTAGAGTTAGCCAGATGTAAAGAGTTAGCAAGAGATTGTACAGTTTTAGTAAAACAGGTATTGAGGCCATTAGCAATCTCATTTGTAGAGTTTGAAGAGAGACCTGCGGGGGTCAGAATCTTGGTGTGTCCTGGGTGTAAGAGTTTATTTATAGCTGACCAGAAAATTTGAGGTTTTTGTTGATGTTTATGCTGAAATTTAAAGTAGTAGATCTTTTTGTCAAGGAGTATTGCTCTTTTAGTGGAATTTATTAACTGTTTATAGTTCTGGTGGTCAGTTAAATTTTTAGTGATTCTCCATTTAGACCAGATCTTATTTCTTAATCAAATTTTTTGTTTAGTCTCTTTGGTAAGCCATGGAGCAGTTTTGGTGCTAGTTCTTATGGTTCTAGTAGGTGCACGGTGTTCCAGGATTTGTATGAATTTGGAGTTAAAAAAGGATACAGCTTCATCCAGTGAAAGTTGTTTCAAGGGAGACCAGCCACAAGCTTGTAGTTCAGCTTGGAAGCTGACTGGATTAAAATTATTTTTGTTACGTATAGTTTTAAAGATGGTTTGGTTGGGAATGAATGTTTTTTCCCTGATTGTGTAAGTAAGGAAGTGATCACTTATATCATCTGGTAGGGTATCAGCTTTATATGAGAATGGGTGGTTATTTACAAGAATCCAGTCTAAGGTGCTTTGTTTTCCACTAGGCTTATGGATTCTGGTTAGTGAGGTGATAATTTGTGAGAAGCCATAAAGATTTATAAGGAGTGCAGGTTGGGCTGAGGTACAGGTATTCCAGTCAATGTTGAAGTCACCAAGCACGATGGTTTCTTGTGGGAAGGAGGAGGAGAGCCAACAGAGGATGGTTTGTAGGATATTGATGTTGCTGCCTGGAGGGAGGTAGGAGCATATTATATTAATGGACTTGTTTGCACTGATCTGGAGCTTAGAGATAAGGATTTCTGCATGACTATCAAAGGGTAGTTGTATGTCTATTATGGAGACTTGTAGGGAAGATTTAAACAAAATTGCTACCCCTCCACCCTTTTTGGTACTACGATCTAATCTTATTATATTATAACCAGGTGGGATGACTTCCTCGTCATTTGTTGCTGGTTTAAGCCAGGTTTCTGTTAGACATAGGACATCAAAGGATTGGGTGTCAAGTAGAGCATGGAGTTGGCTGATTTTGTTAATTAAGCTCTGTATGTTAAGATGAGCTATGAGTAAGGAGTTAGGATCTTTAGTAGAGGTAAAAGGGGATGTAGGCTGTGGTTGGTGGGACTTTAGTGAGATGTTGTTATTTGGTCCTGGGTTGGGATGAATATCTCCATGGAGTAATGGGTGCTGATGAAGGGTAAGTAAGAACTTCAGGGTTTTATAGAGACTATTCAGGGACTTTCTGGCTTGATGGATGGAAATATGAGCTAGTCTATGATACTTTGGGGAAAGGTAGGTAGAGGTAGTGGTGATGTTAGCATGGATATGTGAGCTTGGTTGACTGAGAAGCAATGTTTGTTTTAGAGAATGGGGGGGGGGTTCCCTATAGTATACATTCTCATATAGAGTAAGGTGAAATGATATAGAGAGAATTAGTATTAAAATAGGCAATATAATAAGGATTGTTAGTTTATGTTTGTGTTGTGAGGGCATTTTTAAGAAAGAAATATAGAATATCAGCAAAAGGTAGGGAAATTTTTAAGGAGATAGATTAGAGTCAGAATAGTCTATTCTGAAGGGTATTGTGAAGAGTGTTTGGAATATGGGTGTGTATTCTTGTTAGGTGACGGTCAGATGCTAATTGGTTAATTAGGGGTAGGGGTGTGGCTTGTGATGTATAAATGTAGGAGCACTGGGGGTGGGTGAGATTTCGGGGCAGGGTATGGGAGCGGAGTGAGCCCACAGGGCGAATGGAGCGGGAAGAGCCACAGAGGGTAAGAAAAAGTGAAGGAGAACAATCAGTAAGGTATGAAGATCAGAAGGTAAGTGTGTAGCATTAAGGAGGAAAGTAAGGGGGGTTTCAGGGAGAAAACTAGAGGAAAAGAAGAAGGATTGTAGGGAGAGACTGGGCTACAAGTATAGTGAGATGTGAGAATTAGAACCTACTGGGAAACAGGGTATAGGTTTTACTATCTTCCAATTTATGTCTTCTTTAGCACTTATTTCCGAGCAGCCTTCTAGGTCCTCTTCATTATTTTTTATCATCTATTTTTTATATATTTCTACTACTTCTAAAATTTATTCTCTGATCATTTTCTTCTCTCTTTTCTTTTTCCTTACTCTTATTTTCATTTTTACAATCTATCCATAAATGTCTAATTTTTGCTACATTTATAGCATTTCAAGTCACATTTTTTTGCATATTGTCTCATTTCCTCACAAATAAATTTTCTTTTATCACAGTTACTCATCAAATGCCCATTTTTCCACAAAAAAAAAAAAAAAACATGTTTTGGGTTGTTCCCAATATTTTATAACATGCCTATTTACCGCCACGTTTATCATACTTGGTATATGTATAATTTATTCTGTTTCTATTTTTACACAATGTTACTACCCTATATGCCAGTCCACAAACCCCTTTTTCCATAAACATTGGCAATGTGCAGTACTTCTTCACATAAAGTTTTCAAACGTCCTTTCAAAGTCTCTCTTTCCACCTCTATTCGAGATTGTACATGAATTTGCTTCTTTTTTGTTTCCCTATTATATACTTTTATTACATAAAGATTCAATGGATCACAGTCTTTCTTTTTTCAAATTCTCTAAGAAAAGTTTACATAGAAAAAACAATCTCGAATATAATATTATAAAATGTCTCTTTGTTAATAAGAACAAATGTTATTACCTCATTTGCTTTTATAACCAAAGCAGCTGTTAAATTGTCCCACACTTCATACCTGTCAATCTCACTGTATTCTTTACTTTGAATCCTTACCATCTACTTCCATTTTTCATTTTCTTCTGGCTTTTTCTTTTCTGCTACTTCCCTTTTGCCGTCTATTATTTTCTCTGCATACGTTTTCTTTTCCATCTCACTACTATTCTTCAGGATTATCTCTGTATTATCCGTTTTGTATTTTTTCCATAATGTCCTCCCTGGAAACATCTATTTCGTTTTCTGGCTCACTCTGCATCACCACTTTTTTAAGTTAATCATCCTGCAACCTTCCTGACTGGAGGGTTTTAATTATACATCCATCATTTGCTGACTCATCTCCATCAAATAGATTTCTTTGAAACATCTCCTCAGTATCCTGCACACATTCTTTGGTCTCAAAACTGGTGTTCTCGTCCATTTCTCTCACCACTTCATTATCTCCTTCTCTCTCCATCTGCCTCTCTGGGCTACAGCTGTGCCTGAAACCTAAACTGGAAGTGCTCATAGATTCATAGGTTCATAGGTTCATACTAGGCTATCTGCCCAAGGGCATTTATAAGCCTAGCCCATAGTTATGTGGCCTTCGCCACCCCTTTAGTTTGAATAAAAACTATGCCTATCATTTTTCTGTGCCTCTGTCAAGCAGTGACACTGAAGTAATCCCTGGGGTATATCTGCGATCTCCCATCCATTGGTCAAGATTCCTCTTGAACAAGGCCAGCGAGGTGCTCTGCCTCACATGTACCGGGATTTTGTTCCACAGCATAGGGAGTCTCTGGGTGATGAATCTGTCCCTCCAGCACGTTCTATTTATAACCGTGTCAAGGTTTAAGTCTCCGCCCTTGTGGTTCTGAGGGATCTAGATTTTTGAGGTGAAGCATATTCATCAAATCTGGGTTTGACATGGCCTTATATGTCAGGCACAGGTCACCTCTGAGCAAGCGGTATGAGACTGAATAGAGCTGGAGTTCTTTCAGTCGGGCAGCATAAGACATATTTTGAGACCCTTTATCCTTTTGGTGAGGAACTTTTGGGGCCTTTCAAGCTGCAGCAGGTGTCTGGTCAGATACATTCGAACGGGGCATTGTACTCAATCATAGGTCTAATGAGTGATGAGTACAGGGGATGATGACCTCCCTTGATCTAGATGTGAATCCCTTCATGATCAGGTGGGCGATATAGAAGGTTTTCCTAACTACTTTAGCAACATGAGTGTCAAGCGAAGGCTACTGTCAACTTGGGTCCCCAGATCCCTGATGACTTTTTCTGTGCTCAGTGGATTGCCACCTATATGGTAGCTAGGGGTAACCTTGTTTTTCCCGAAGGGTATGACTATGCATTTTTTGGCGTTTAACTTCAGGCCATGGCTCTGGCACCAGTTATCCGTTTCTGTGAGGCCCTTCTGGAGGATATCTGTGTCAGATGTGTTTTCGACTATGGCGCCCAGTTTGCAGTCATCTGCAAACTTTGTCAGCCATAACCCTCCTGTGTTTGCTTGTACTTCAGAAAAGTAGATGTCGAACAAGAGTGGACCCAGACATCATGCAAAATGGGTTCCACTTGCAACAACTATGAGTAGACTTTTTTATTGATATATACATTATATGTTATTTACATATTTACATATTACATTATTTACATCTATTTACAAATCTCCACACACTATAAACTTAAATTTAAGCATATCCCCTACTCTTTTATCCACAACCAAAACATTATTTTCTCCAGAATCTTTGTCAAAGTCCATTTTCCACTGCATTTAATTTCATTTAGTCTCTTGTCCCATATAGTCTACGAAACATAAAACATTACTCTGTCCATTTTCTTCACTTCTCCCTGTTTTTGTGCACCATAATAACCAAACTCTATTATGTCCATATTTATTTGCTCAAACTTTAACAAACTTTTCACCCTATTATGTTTACATATTTCGTTCCACAAATTATTAACTCCTTTGCATTTGAAAAACACATGCTCAGTAGTCTCAAACTCTCCACATCTATTACATATTCTATCTTGCTTTTTCTTATATGGCATATTTGCCTTAACCAGCAATTTTCTAATGGACAGTCTCCATAAAAAATCATTGCATTCTTTAATCTTTTTATAGTTATTATAGCTCATCATTATGGCTTTTTTCTCATCTATTTCTAAATCTTTCCATGGGTCAATGCAATAAAATGCTTTCATAATATTTAAGTACCATTCCTTTCTACTTTTATCACATATATTCTTTTTTATTTTCTGTAACACAATTTTGTTTTGGTACTCTTTCATTTCTTCATTCACAATGCTTTTACTTCTTTTTTAACTTTCATTCCTTCCCACAATTCTTTCTATTTATAATATAGTACCACTTCTATCAAATTTTTATTCTCCTTCATAATTCCTTTCAATACCTTATATACAATTAAAGATGCTGCATGCACTATTAAGTTTATTAAACTCAAGCCTCCTACTCTTCTTTTATATATAGAATCCCTCTTGTGACTGGATTCAGTTTAGTGCCCCAGAAGAAAATATAATCAACATTAGTTCCTTTTCATACTGAAATAGGAATCATATAGATGTTAGCTACATAAACGACTGTTCCTATTACCATGGTGTTCAACAAGTGTGCTTTTTTTCTATATGAAAATCTATATGATTTCCAAAAATTAGTCATATGCTTTATTTCTTTGAGTATATTATCCCAGTGTAGTTGTCTGTATTCCTTCCTTCCAAATATTATTCCCACTATATCTATATATTTTTCATTGAACTCAATACCTCTTATCATACCTTCAAAACCAAATCCTTTACCATTCTCTTCATTTAAATTTAAACCATTTTTTAATTTATACTTAATTTTTCATGTACTTTTTCCATCCATACTTTATTTTTTAACAATTAGTACAATATCATCTGCATAATTATATATTATTGGCATTTGTACTTCATCATTTTGTATCCACTGCTACTTGACATTTTATTAATTTCCTTCACTATTACATTCATAATTAATGAGAAAATTACACTAACAGCTGGGTAGCCATGCTTTATTCCACATTGTATTTTATTTATTCCCCAATCCAGCCATTTACATTTAGTTTCACATAATTCCTTTCATAAACAAATTTTATAACTTTTAATATTTTTTTGCTTACATTATATGCCTGCAGAAATCCTCATAACAATTTATATTGAAAATTATCATAGGCTTCACTTATATCCCCTACCTTAACCTTTACGTCTGCATTTTTATTTATGATATCATCACGTATTTCTATTATACATAACTCTTGACTTCCTTTTTCTTTTCTTCCGACTACATTTTTGTCTTTCATTCTATCCATTTTTTGTAACATTTTTGTTATTTTTCTCATAAAAATGTTATAATCCATATTATTAATGTTATACATCTCCAATTTTCTATCTCCCCTTTATTTCTTTTTTTAATATAAATTTTATAACTCCTGTACATACCTCTTTCTCTTTAATTCCAGTTTCTAACCATTCATAATGTCTAAAAAAATAGTTTTTTGCCATACTTTCATTTCTTTATGCATACCATATTCGATTCTGTCCAGTCCTGTTACAGAATTCAGGTTAATATCTTTTAGAATTTCATTTAATTTTTTCATAGTTATTTTTTCTTCTAAATGTCCATTATTTTCATTATTTAATTTTTCACCTTTATAAAATTGTTCTCTGATTTTTCTCTTTTAACAAATAATTCCAATACATATTCTTTAATGTCCAGAGTTCTCATTTCTTCATATGCAGGCCAATTTTTACCACTTCAAAAATAAATCTGTGTTCCTTATGTAAAACCACATTCTTCTTAAGACAACTTTTAGCAAGTTACTTCAGAAGGCAGGCTCTTATAAATAATGTATGCTGAAAATTTGGGATAATAACATTAAAATCATCCATGTTATGAGCCTACATTACTGGAAATGTAACTTCAGGAACTGAGCAGTTATGTTTTAACCACAGATTTACAAAATATCTGAATGCAATATCTCCCTGCTGACCATAACATTACTACTTTTCTCACTACAACAGCATTTCATATTATTGTTACATTTGTGCACTGAACATGTTTGACACTAGCAAATGTTTGTTTTAATATTGTCTCATAAAACTAAATATACTTATTCTAATTTTGAGGCTGGGCGGTATTCCAAATCCATTCTGGTAGATAATGATTAGCATTTTGAGAAAATTTAGCCAAGTAATATAATTTGATCACACTGTCAAAAGAGATGAACAGTAAAGAATTCTTGAACACTGAGTGTGCGTGTCTTTATGTGTGTATGGGGAAGGGTAGGTGGCATCTAAGAATTTTCCATGAACTATACATGTCTTTACATATAATATTTGCTGAAGATTTCTGAAGAGTTGAAGTAATTTGCCTAGTCAATTTAATTTACAGTGCTCATAACATGAATATACAGTAAATTCTGTTTTTCCTGATTCTATACATCATTAAGAAGTAGATCCCAAAGATAAAATACAGCTGCTAAAACCAGATATGTTAAGATCTCTTATCAAATACTGCTATCTCAGAATTATTCAGAAAATGCTGACTTAAGGGGAGATGCAAAATTACCTTGTTAAGAAGCTCCGCTGTTACTCCTTCATTAAGTGGGACAAGTTTGGGCTTATTGGTTTCTGGAGTCATCTAAATAAAAGATGAAACTATGATAAGAACAAATGACTGCCAGCATAATAATGTAACCTAATTTCTCACAATATTAAGAAACAAGGGTATATTATGACAAACCAGTTTTTAGCATGTATAAAAATGACAAGTACAGTCAGTTCCTTTGTAGGTCAAATATACACCATTTATAATTACATGAATGGCTAGTTTAGAATACATCAATGAAACATGAAAAATCAACAAAAAATATTTTTCCACTTCAGAGAAACTAAGAAATTCATGTTAAATCTATAAACATTATTTCAAGAGAAAAGTATTTCCTGGGTTACTACATTAATGTATTTACAACATACACAAAGGATATGAAATGAATAGCAGAAAAGTATTAAATTATTTCATTTTATTTTCATTTGTTAAATCATTACAGCTGGGTGATGTCTCCAAGTGTTTCTGCTGTTACATCACACTGAGTCTTCCAGGCACCAAATATTGCTTATTCATATTTGCATTAATAGTTTAAAAACATGTACATACAAAGCACTAAAATATTTAATCTTAAAGCTTATACAATGTCAAGCACAACTCGATTAATATTTGATCTCTGTTTACTGCAAGTAAAGAGAGATTAATTGTTGTGCATAAAATAATATTTACGCTGTCATAAATTTCATGTTTTTTTCTAAATGCCTCAACAACCAAGTAGCACAGACAGAACTGCTTAGTCTCATATGAAAGCTCTCAGTTGGATGAATAAAATGCTGGACATAGTATGTGTAACTTGAATGGCTGCTGAGATATTGTAAGTTGTCTACAAGATAATACAAACTTAATGGTCATTGTTTCGACACTTGTAAAATCCAGTTTAAGACCTAAAATGTAAAGAATACTACCACTATAAAGAGAGCTTGCCACTTACACTTCTTTAGTAACACCTATGGTTCAGGTGATATGAACAGCTGTCTGAAATATGAAGACATAATTTGATTGTATGAAAAATCTTAGGGTCTGCCCATTGGGAGCTACAGTTCAAACTTCTAGAGTTCCCTTGCAGGGAATAAGTTAACTGAGATAGAGCACTGATCCAAATGAACCAGTTTCCTATTCCACCTGGGAAAGGCAATAAAGGCATAGCAAAGGTGAAATGTTAACAACAGGAACACACTCCAAACCAGGAAAAGTAGAAAAATGAACCAAAAGACAAGTGGCAGGACGAGGGATCCTCTTTATTAAAACACACTTTAGCACTTTCGTCAATGGTATAAATGACTTCTTCAGAATGAAAAAAACTCTGCTTTCTCTACTTATATAATCAAATAAAAAAAATCACATGTTCTCAATGAATCAATCAACTTCAACCCAGCCTGTCTTAAAAACACAGTACATATATTGTTTTTAAACATACTACAGAAGATACACAATGGTTGAGTTAGAACACTGTAAACAAAAAATACTTTAAAAAGCAAATTCAGCTTTCATTTTTAAAACATAATAGAAATCACATCATTTAGTCCAGGGTGTACACTAGCATTGTACTTTATTTGCCACTTTAGTTCTTTATACTGCAAAACTAGATCAGTGTCCCCCTCTTGGACCCATTTCAACTTTTTCCATAGCCATGTATTGCATATGAGAAAACTGTATCTGAACTGAAGCCAGATTCTTAATGGCCTTTGTCACTATGTAAGAGTCTGATTAGTAATAGTCAGTTAGACATGATATACACACTATGTACATTAGGTATGATGGGCATGGGAAACAAAGGAAAAGAGTAAGAGTAGAGATGTAACAGCTGACGTGTACAGGTAGATAGTGAGAAGGAAGAAAGAGGGAAATCCTGGTGAACTGATTTATGTTTTTCACAAGAGAAAGTTGTACAGCAGGAAATGGCATATGGTGCCTCTTTGGTGAAAGCATTTACAAATAGCTTCTTTGACTAAGACTTGTTTGAAGTGTGCATGGAAATCTTGGAAGGTGGAGACAGGTATATGTTTCGAGAGTAAGGATACCCACATACAGGGGTCTTTCTGCCTCTCTCTCTCTCTGATACTCAAGATGTGTACTGTGTTACATTGTTCTGGCTCAAACTCTTCCACCAGTCCCAACCTTAATTAATGTGTAACAGCTGCTTCAAAACCCTACACGATATTATTACAGTGAAGGAACTTAGGAAGGACATGTACACATTAATTAAAGGTGGGACTGGTGGAAGAGTTTGAGCCAAAACAATGTAACACAACACACATCTTGAATATCAGAAAGAGAGGGACAGAGAGACTCCTGTACTTGGGTATCCTCACTCTCGAAACATACACATATCTCCACCTTCCAAGATTTCCATGCACACTTCCATGACCTTAGAGATGCTATATACAGAGATTGGACGATAAGGTGGGATTGTCTCTCTGCCAAAAAGAATAGTTTTGCATGTTTTACAGCCCCTTGTGTGTTGTTTGTTTACATTTACAATGTTTTCAGTTTCAGAGGTTGCAGGGATAATCTTCTGATTGCTGATACTATGGGTGATTTTTTAAATCTCTGACATAGTCCATTCTTGGTGCTAAGTACACAGCCACAGGCTACTCTTGTATTTAATCATCAACACTCTGATTCTTGTGAATGGTCTCTGTTCGTCCATGTTCCTCTAGCTGTTTTGTTCTGTTGACCTTTCACAGCTCCAATCCATTACTCTGCTTCTTCATCCAACCATCATTTTTATATCACTATTACTCCTTATTTAGGTTCATAGGTGGGTACTAGGCTATCTGTCCGAAGACATTTATAAGCCTAGCCAGAATGTGTTGGCTTTCGCCATCCCCTTAAATTAGTTCCCTGTGCCTCTGTCCAGCAGAGCCACTGAAGTGATCCCCGAGGTAAACTTTCTGTTTCCCACCCACACGTCAAGGTTTCTTTTGAAGTGTGTTAGCGAGGAGCTCTGCCTAATGTAGATTGGGATCTTGTTCCAAAGCATGGAAAGTCTCTGGGACAGGAATCCTATTAGCAAGTGGCTCGAGGGGATAAAATTTTCTTTAGGTGGAGCATGTCCATCAATTCTGGGTTGGACATGGCCTTGTATGTCAGGCAGAGATCACCTCTGAGTAGGCAGTATGCAACCGAGTACAACTGGAGTTTCTTCAGTCGAGCTGCATAGGTCATCTGTTTGAGGCCATTGATCCTTTTGGTGAGGTACTTTTGTGGTCTTTCCAGCTGTTGCAGGTGTCTTGTAAGGTACATCCCAAACAGGGCGTTGTACTCTAAGATGGGTCTGATGAGTGATGAGTAGAGGGGCAAAATTACCTCTTTTGATCTGGATGCGAACCCTTTTGTGATTAGGTGGGCCACATAGAAGGATTTTCTAACCACTTTGGCAATGTGATTATCAAAGGTGAGATTACTATCTACTTGGATCCCCAGATCCCTTATTACGTCTTCCGTATTTTGGGGACTACCACCTATGTCATAGTTTGTGGGTACTTTGTTTTTTCCAAATGGGATGACTGTGTACTTTTTGGCATTTAGCTTGAGGCCATAATTTTGACACCAGGTATCCGTCTCAGTGAGACCCTTTTAGAGGATGTCTGTGTCAGCCAGAGAGTCAATTATAGCTCCTAGTTTGCAGTCTTCTGCAAAATTGGTCATCTATAGTCCTCCTGTGCTTGCCTGTACCTCTGAGAAGTATATGCCGAACAGAAGGGGTCCTAGGACTGAGCCCTGGGGAACACCACTTGTAACCGGTTTAGAGATGGACCTAGCTCCCGCAACTCTCACCATGTGGGTTCTGTCCATGAGCCAGATGGCAACCCATCTTGTGACGTAGGGGTTTATGTTCAGGCTGGTGAGCTTGTCTATAATACTAGAATGGGGAATGGTGTCGAAGGCCTTAGCGAGGTCTAGGTAGGCTGTGTGTACCACCTTTCCCTCGTCTATAGCCTTGGTAACTGTCTCAAAGAAGTCCACCAGGTTTAGGAGGCATGATCTGCCCTTAACAAAGCCAAACTGGGTAGGGTCCAGTGTTTGGAGGTTCCCAATGTCTCTGTTAATGAGTTCCATGATGATACGCTCCATAACCTTGCAGACCAAGCTAGTCAGGCTTATACGGCGATAGTTCCTGGCGTCTGTTGTGGCTCCACCTTTGTGGAGCAGAATAACCATTGCTGTGTGCCACTCGATGGGTATGTAGCCTGTGGAGAGGCTGAGTTTGAACAGTGTGTTTAGGTGAGGGGTTAGTTCATCTTTGAGCTCATGTAGGATGCAGCCTGGGACACCATCCAATCCCACTGATGCAGAGTTTTTGGCTTTGGAGAGGGCTGTTTTAACCTGAGTGTCTGTGATTTCAGGTACTCTACATTCTGATGGTATGGTTATGGGCCCTTTTGGGGGTGAGAGGGGGGTGAAGTTTGCGCTGAACCTGTCTGCCAGGATGGTGGCGATATAGGTCAGTTCAGTGTATTTTGTGCCATTCTGCACAAACTCCGAGCAGATCTGAGCATTGCCACTTAGATTCTTGACATAGCTAAAGAATGCCTTGTGGTTATCTTTGCAGTCCTTGGCAATTTTTCTTTCAAAGCTCGCCTTGGATGAATTTATGAGGTATCGTAGTTTCTTGCTGATACTGATCAGGGATGTCTTCCCTTCTTGGGATTTTACTCTTTTCTGTACTAGTTTCCTCCTTCTGTTGTATAGCTTGTTTACGGCAGGAGTCCACCAGACTGGTTTCCTTTTCTTGGAGGAGTGAGTCTTGGTTTTGCTTGGGATGGCACGATCCATGCATTCTTGTAGCTGCCCGTAGAATGCATTAGTAAAGGATTTTGCAGCTTGGACAGGGTTATACTTCAGCATGGGGGCTTTGAAACTTTCCACCTCGGTCTTAAGTAAAGTGAAGTTTGCTTTTGAAAAGATTTTCATGGTGGCTTTCTTGTCCAGGGGTGGGGGCAGAATATGGATATCCAAAGTGATTTGTTTATGGTCAGATCTAACCAGCGAGGGGCTGACCTCTGGTATGGAACACCAGTCGCCCATGTTGGTGATGACCAGGTCCAATATGTTGTCACCTCTGGTGGGAGTGTTGACCAGTTGAACCAAGGCGTTTGAGTTTATAAATTCTAGGAAAAGTTGGGCAAGGGAGTTAGTGCTTGAGCAGTTCTCCCAATTAATGTTTGGGTGATTGAACTCACCCAATATTAGGGTGTTTGGTAGGACCTTTATGTTTCCCAGTGTTTCCAGAAATGCAGAATGGGGATCCTGGGACATGGTGGGTGATCTGTAGCAAGCTACAATTTGAATTGCAGTTTTGTCCATTGTTAGTTGCACGTGGATGATCTCCGAAGCATCGTGCTGTGCCACTAACCTGGAGGTGTGGGTATCCTTGATGAATATGGATACGCCCCCGACTTTTGTATTTTGGTTTGGGTTCTGTGGCCGAAATGTATGGTATGGGTTGTAGCCTGGTAGTGCTGGAGTGCTCTCTGGAGCCTTAAACCAGGTTTCTGTTACTGCACATATATCAATTTTCTCCATACTGAGGAGTGCCTCGAGTGCGTCCATTTTGAGGTTTAGACTTCTGGCATTGAGTAGCATTACCCTAAATTTTTTGTCACTTGTGCTATTTACGGCGATGGGTTTGTCTTTTGAGCCTTGCCTAAAAAAGGCACTATGGGGGTGACAACAGCCTTGGCAAGTATTCGAAAGCCTAAGGGTGACAGGTGCAAGCCATCTCTAGTGAAGCAGAGTGGCTTGTCGAGCATGTCATCCCAGGCAGACAGACACTGGATCCCCTATGAATGACACCAGAAACTTAGCCAATTGTTGAAATCGAGAATTTTTTCTTTATACCGTGGTATCATTCTTGGTGAGGGCAGGATGCTACTCAGGGTCAGGGTCATACCGGCCTGGGCTATATGATCAGAGAGCTCTTCCATGTCTCTTTTCATGTATTCCAGGGAGGTATGACTCAGGTCATTCACACCAACATGGACAATGACAGAGTCATATTTGTACTTATTCTGGAGTGACCTGAGTGCTTGTGTTATGTGGCGGATCCTGGCACCCGACAGACAGCTAACAGTAACCTTCTCCTTATTCAGCCTAGTGAGTGGGACGTCAGTATGCCTGACTATAGAGTCACCTATTACTAGTGTGTTGGGTATGTTATTTTGCCTTAAGGGCTGTGATTGCATGGCACACTGGTTTTGTGAAGTATGTGTTTCATGGTTTGTGTTGGGGGGTGGAGGTTGCTTGGATGTTTGCTTTGGAGGTGTCTGTTGGTTTTGCAGTTTATTTAGAGCCTCCAAGTATGTTTCCATGTATTTATGTGTGTATTTCATCCAAAATCTCAGTTTGTCTTTCTACTCTTCTATTATTAGAACCTGTTTCTTCCATCTCTGTTTTTCCCTGTCCAGCTTACCTGAATTATCAGTTGTAAGGGGTTTCCTGCATGTATGACAGTTTTAGCTTAACCTACCCCTAGCATGCTCCTCCTTTCTAACATTCCTGTTCTGAATGACCCTATGTAAGGTTCTGTCATCTGATGACAGCTTCATTTTTCAAAATTAATTTAAGCACATTTTTACTAATTTCACCTATTTATAAAGCCTGCATAGCAGATTGTCAAATTTGAGAAATTTATTTTAATTAAAATAACAGTTTGTGACCTTAATAGTTATCATACTTATTGTTTACATCAAATGTATGAGGATTTTGCTTAGGATGGCTTTGTTTTTCTCTGCAGATGACATTTATTTAAACCTATGTTAAAGACTGTGGGTGGACATTTACCCTTTCAGTCTAACTTCCACAGCTCTTCAGATATCCATCTACTGCAGTGGAACTTTTCCATTTCCCAAGATATTGAGCAGTCTAAATTACTTTCAATGTTTTCTGCTGAAATATTATCATATGGTGTTCCTTTCTTCAAGGCAAACTTCACTACAAGTCCTCAGTTGTTAAACTCCTCAAGGACTTTCAGCATGATTTTAGGACCCATGTGTTAGCCCTTCAAATGACTCCCTGCCAGCTTTGGATAGGATTCCTTTGCAAATTATCATTAGGTGAGAGTTTCATGCTGACTACCGCACTTCTTGACAGGCAGTACCCGAGCTGCCTATGGGCATTCATCAGGTACAGTATCCTTTCTCTTCTGCTCTGAAAGTTAAGACAGAATATTGATAAGTGCATTGTTTGGTTTCGTGTCACTTCTGACACCATCTTAGGCAAGAAGGGGGGAGGACTGTCCTTATTCTTGTGAAAAGCCATAAAGTATGATTCCATAACCATGTGGGTTTGGGGCTCTGTAATCCTTGCTACTTGCAGAAGAGTCTTCCAGGACAGGAATATGATGTCCTTACTATACTTAGGTTCAAACAGGAAAACAGTTAAATGTGCCACAACAAAATTTAAGTCCTGGGAAACTGCACACATTTTTGTGAGGTCTGAGATGCAGCACCCTTTAAAAATAGCTTTATTGCAGAAGGAGGATAGGAAAGGATTGAAAGGAACATACAATACTCTTTTAGGGACAAAAGGTTACGGGTAGGAGTTGGTTGAGTTCATGTTTTCCCTGCACAATAGATAACAAGTAGAAGTCACAAAAAATAAATTGCATCCAGGGAGTGAGTGCGAGAGGGGAAGACTTGTTTGTATAAATATGTTTTAAATGAATTTAATTATATGACTGTAAGTTCAGGCTCTGGGCTGGATCACCTGTGCAATCTAATTTGGAATGAGAAGATAATTTAATATTGCATCAGCAGTGGCTAGGGCAATTATAAATTAAGTATTATATATGAGGTGTGTGTGTGTGTGTGTGTGTGTGTGTGTGTGTGTGTGTGTGTGTGTGTGTGTGTGTGTGTGTGTGTGTATTTGTAAGGTACAAAAGGATTACTGAACAAAGGAGAGGTGTTTTAAAAAATAAATCATAAATGGGCAGTTATTTATAGGTTCATAGGTAGGTACTAGGCTATCGGCCCTGGGGCCTATACAAGCCCAGCCAAAAAGGTACCCTGGCTTTTGCCACCCAAGAAAATTATTTTCTGTGCCACTGTCGAGCAGAGCCACAGAGGTGATCCCGGGGTGAATTTCCTATTTCCCATCCAATCATCAAGATTTTTCTTGAAGAGTGCTAATGAGGAGCTTTGTTTGATATAGATAGGTAGTTTATTCCAGAGTATGGGAAGTCTCTGGGACAGGAATCTATCCCTCCGGCATGTTCTGTTTATTGTGGTGACAAGGTTTAGGTCCCTAGAGTGTGTAGCTCGGAGGGATTGGGATTTCTTTAAGTGGAGCATGTCCAACAGCTCTGGGTTTGACATAGCTTTGTATGTTAGGCAGAGATCACCTCTGAGTAGGCGATATGCGACGGAGTAAAGCTGGAGTTTTTTGAGACGGTCTGCGTAGGGCATCTGTTTGGGGCCGGCAATCCTCTTTGTGAGGTATTTCTGCGGCCTTTCCAGTTATTGTAGATGTCTTGTGAGGTACATACCAAAAGGGGCGTTGTACTCTATAATGGGTCTAATGAGTGATGAGAAGAGGGGAACGATGACCTCTTTTTTTCTGGATGAGAAACGTTTTGTGATGAGGTGTGCCACATAGAGGGATTTCCTGACTACTGTGGTGATGTGATTATCAAAGGAGAGACTACTGTCCACCTGTGTCCCAATGTCTCATCACACTTTCAGTGTTAAGTATACTGCTGCCTATGTTGTAGTTCATGGCTACAGAGTTTTTACCAAAGGGGATGACAATGCACTTTTTGGCATTGAGCTTGAGGCCATGGCTTTGACACCAGACATCTGTCTCAGTGAGGCCCTTTTGTAGGATGTCCACATTGTTAGGAGTTTCGATTATGGCTCCTAGTTTGCAGTGATCTGTGAACTTCATTAGCCAAAGACCTTCTGTGTTAGCCTGTACTTCAGAGAAGTAGATACCAAACAGGAGAGGACCCAGGACCGAACCCTGTGGTACTCCACTTGTCACTGGTCTGAAGCCGGATTTGGAGTCTGCTACTTTCACAGTGTGGGTTCTGTCAGTGAGCCAGTTGGCAACCCATCTTGTGACATAGGGATTTATACCTAGTTTAGTGAGTTTATCTATAATTCCAGAGTGGAATTTATCAGTTTATTTTCTTATAACCAGATTGGTTTATTCACAACTCAAGTCATATTGTGAAAGTTGACAAATCTGCAACAAGACATGTTATAATGTATAAAGTAAGTAGCTATAATGTTATGGCATTTTGTTTTACTTACATTTACAATTATCCTGTGGGAGTAAAACCAGGAACAATGTTGTGTAAACAACATGCTTGAGTTGGTTCTGAAGATCTTTACTGTTAATTCCTGAAGTCAGCAGGGGAAAGACATCAGCACAGAGAATAATCTTGTGATGTGTGAGATCTGCTGAGAGTGAATTAACAATAATTAAAAAGTACAGGCCCTAAAACAGAGGCCTAGAGACCTCCAAGGATACTGCAGCTTCTTTTAAATAGGAATTGTTAAAAGTAGCTTTTACCTGACAGTTAATGAGGGTAGACTTTGAAGCAGCTAGCTGTGCTTTTAAAGACCACATTTACTACTTTTGTTAGTAAAAGATTGTGGCTGACAAGACTGAAGACTTTATGCTAGTTGTTGAAGACAGCCCCAGTGAGTGTGCCAAATGAGCACAATGCCTGAGTGGAGTGCTGGTGTAGTGTTAAAAACTGATGAAAACCATGCTGAGCATTTATACATATATATATATATATATATATATATATATATATATATATGTATATATTTATACATATATATATATATATATATATATATATATATATATATATAAAGCTAGGATCTATTTACTCTATACATGACAATACATATTTATGAATCACAACTTGACATCCACACTATACTTCTTATATTGGTGCAGAAGAGACTGAATCCAGCCTATTATCATTTAAGGAAAAAAAATAATACATGTTGGCAAGGGTGTCATAATCTACTACAAGGATACCCTTAATCTATGAAGTCAGTAAACTAAGAATCAATTTAATGGAAAGTTTCTACAGCTTACTTCTAGTTTAATAAAACAAAGAAATCAACTTTTCTCTGTGTATGAGCCTTCCATAATGAATTCTACATATTTTTTAACCTCAGTGTTTTTGCTTTAGCCATCTTTAGAAATTCAAATGTTTTCATAATTAGTAACTTGAATACAAATTGCACTGGCCCAAAATCATGTAGTTATGGTTAATGAAACTTAGTTTTCAGAGAAAAATCCAGCAGTGAGTTTACTATGGCAAAAGGGGCAAGGTGAGGGTAGCTCTATTTTTGTGTCAGATACATTATTATCTAGTTTACTTCATACTGTTAGGGATTTTGAAATAATATCAGTGAAGTTTGGTTGGAAACCTGATATGGTCATAACTGGTTTATTTTCCTGACCCCAATCCAGAAATGGCAAGATGTGTTAATAAATTTGTAGTGCATGGAGCACACCGATTACTCCTCTGACATAGGATAAAGACAAACCAGTTAAGCAACAGAATTGAGCATGACCAGACCCAACAAATATTAAGAACCCACTGTGAAAGTTTTTAGGGTCAGGTCCCAAACAAGGCAGTAAAACCTGCCTGTACTGACTAGCAAATAACAGTGGCAAAAAAAAAATTGTTTTGGCCTGCTGTCTGTACCCATAACATATCCTTAACTTCCTGTAAAAGAAAAAAAAAAGACTTAAAAAAGTTGCTAAAATAACAGGATGTGTATTCGCTAGCATAATCTGAAGAATGTGCATGCTGAAACTGAAATGTATGTCATTATTTAGTGACTTCAAGCTGCAGTGGTTCATCAGAAAACTACATATATTATGATGAACAGACCAAAAATATGAAGCAATAATCGATGTCCTGTGAAAATCTAGACAGTTGAGAGATATTGAGGTAAGTGTAAATGTAACAGGCTGTGCTGCAGCTCTCCGACAGTTCTTGCTATTTTTTTATGGCTTTGAAAGCTGAGAAAACACTTAGCGATTTCCCACTTTAGTAGTACACAGAGCAGATAAAGCTCCATGCACTACAAAGAATTATGATCATCTCATCAATCATAACCCCTTATTATGTGTTCTCAACATGGATGTCAAGCTTCACCTCTCCAGCTTCACTCTTGAGGTAAATTTCTTGGCATTCATGTCACAAATAAATAATAAGCAGGTTATGATAGGGGACTTGATCATAATCCTCTACATTACATCTCATTGTGTAGATAACTTTGCTGTGATAGCAGGTGATTTAAATGCCCCTCAGATTATTTGGCATGATTATGAATTAAACAACTGGTTGGTAGGAGATCTGAATATTCCAACAAAGAACATGGATATAAACAGATTGTATCTTTGCCTACATAAGGAGATAATATACTAGATATAGAGTAGGTAAAAAAAAATATAGCTGATATTCAAACTAAATTTTGTCTTCGATTAACTGGTTCAGTTCATCTGTGTATTTCCTGGGTATAAGTTGTTAACAAGCCCATAAAAATGTGTTTGGTGATGACTGGAAATATGCATTTATAAGGCTGATTTTGACCAAATTAGTAAAAGGATTATAAAATGGGATTGGAGAAGGAAATTTGTTCATTAGAAACTAACCAGATAAACAAGAAACCAGGACTAGCTACTCCAGGCACAACGAACACAAACTTTAATGGGTTAGCGCTTTCGGAAAGTTCAATGACTTTCCTTCCTCAGACAACAAAAGATACTTCCAAACTCCAATATATAGCAAGTCTCATTCCATAAATTAAGCAATCATATAATTAAAAAAAGCTTAATTATTCCTTAAAGGTACATCAGTTAAAAATCATAGAATTAGAACTGGTAAGCTAACTAGAAAGCAGAACATTTTAGAAAAAGCACATGTTATTTACACAATAATAAAACTAAAATGTGCTACAGAAGCCAACACTTTCAATCTATACTGTGGATCACCATCAAAAAAATATACATATACAAAATGTAGAAATAAATATAAATATAAATACTATACATCTATATATGAATTTATGTAGTTGTATAGCTGAATTCCAGGGAGCCAAATACATATGCTACTAAAAAATAAAAAATTATTTTTAAAATTATTTTTAAAAGGATGGCCAAACCATTAAAAGAAATATAATACAAGCCACCAAATAAACATTAAGTCTACCTCTTCAAGGCCAATTTTTTAAGGCAGCATTTAATAGACACGGTCTCATTGAGACCAGGCATCAAATAAGATGCAGTCATAACCTGCCATCTTAGTTCTTCAATTTCAAGGTTGATCTGCCAAGGCCCACCTCTATCGTCCTTAGTAATTTGGGTGAGGACTGAAAACTTAAAAGAGTGACCAGGGTGGTCACCAACGTGCCTAGCCAGGGCATTCGTAAGGTCACGTTTGGAGATTGCATAGTAGTGCTCATATATGCGTTGCTTAAGCTTTTGCTCAGTTTTACCGATGTAAAAAGCATTGCAATCCTGGCACAGAGCACAACAAACCACTCCCATAGAGTCACAAGAAAAGTGACTTTGGATTTTAAACTGAACCCCCCTAATGTTAACCTGATAGGCTAGGTTCAAAAATTTACATTGGTGACAACTACCACATTTGACCATTCCTTTGGGCCTAGAACTTTTACCTTTATTAGAATATTGCAATAAAGATTTCAAGTTCAAGCCCCGTCTAAAAGTAATGGTAGGTTGATTACCTAGGGCTTTAACTAACAGGGGGTCTTCCATTAGCAAAGCCCAATTTTTCGCCAAAGTAGCCCTAATAAAGGAATGGTCAAGATTATAAGTACAAAAAAATCCAATAAGATTTTTACTTCCTGAATCCTCCAATGATGTAAACAGCTTCTCCATTCTGGGCCTTTCTGACCCTAAAACTAGTAGTAATGGTTTATAAAAGCCGTTTTGCCGTTTATTAATAACCTCCATTGTCAAGGAACGCACAAGTGACGAGGGATATCCCCTCTTTATAAACATTCCTTCCAACAGTTTACATTCTTCCAAAAAATCGGCTTCTTCAGAAACCAATCTAGCAGCTCTAACGAGCTGGCCCTTAACGACCCCCCTCTTTTGGTGGTAAGGGTGGCAACTTGAAAAATGAAGAAAGGCATTAGAGTAGGTGGGTTTCCTAAAAATACAACTTTTAAACTTTTTGTTGACGTAATCCTTTTGGATGAAAATGTCGAGAAAGCTAATAGAATCCAACCCTATGGTGTACGTAAACTCCAAAAAATCAGTTAAACTAGAAATGGAAGTAATAAAATCCACAATAGCATCCTGTGGTCCTTTCCAAAGGAAAAACATGTCGTCCTGGTACCTAGTGTACCAGGCGACATTTTGCTTAAAAAGTGGATCTTCAAAAAGCTTTGTGGTCTCCCATTGAGCCATAATACAATTGGCGAAACTACCACCACAAGGGGAGCCCATTGCTACCCCTGATTTCTGAACAAAAAGATCTCCTTCAAAAATCATGAAGTTGTTAGTCAAAACCAGTTCAACTAAGGTTTCAACAACATAGATGGTATTACTGTCAACATTTCTAACATACAGGAAATCCCTCACCCACTCTAAGCCTAAATTGTGGGGGATCACCGTATAGAGGTCCCTCACATCGACAGTCAAAAAGATATAATCATCTCTAAAAGAAAAACTACTAAAAGCCTTTAAAAAGCCCCATGAATCTTTACAGATTTGGCCTTCTTTTTCAATAAGAGGCTTTAGAATACTATCGATGTACTTGGCACATCCATATGTAACGGACCCTCGCCCATCTACAATTGGTCTAAAGGGAGGGTCGGAAAGGCGTTTATGGATCTTAGGAATCCCAAAAATGGAGGCTAGCCTAGGGGCTGGCATGGAAAGAAATGCAAGTAAATCTGAATCAATAGCAGCTTCAATAAACAAGTCATCCAGGACCTGTTTAATTTTAACATAAGCAATGTTCAATTCATTACGGCTGATCTTTTGCTAGGCCGGATTTTCTAAATGTAATAAAATAGATGAAACATAGACATCATGGTCCATACAGACCAACCCGCCCCCTTTATCAGGCTTCATCATTCTTATTTTACAGTCCCTTAAAAGCCTGATAAAGTCCCGTTCATTGTCCTTTATATTGAAACCTCCTTTTTTCATTCTACGCCCTTCTTGACAAAAGGTGCGAAAGTCCAGTTCGCAAATTTTTTCATAAGCTAAAAGAGCTGGGTGCAAGGGTGGGTTATAGGTACTTGAAACCCGTAGAACCTCCTGAACTGATGAATTTGAACCCAAAAGAGAATTAAGATTGAGTTTTCGAACAAACATTTTAAGATCTAAAATTGTGTTGACCAAATTTAGGCCAGAATCTGGGACAAAGGTTAGTCCCAAAGAAAAAAACTCAATCATCTCCTTTGGAAACACAAAGTCAGTATAGTTATACAAAAAGAAATCTCCGGTTTCGTTAACCTGAACAGTTGGGTTCAGATGGCTCTGATGAACTACCTCCTCCTCTGGTTCTTCCGTTTCCGAGAACGTCCCTGCTGGTTCGTGGTTCTCAGTTGGTTTACCCGGTGGGTCTCCTGAACCCGAAAACCCTGTTGGGCCGTGCCAGGGTTGGAGTTACCCTCTTGTTGGTTAGGGGTACCATTAGAGCCATTGTTACCACCACCCATACCACTGTTCAGCTGATGGTTGTTAAAATTACTCTTTATTCTTTCGCTCCGCCTAAGCCCTTGATCCTGACCCTGGAAGTTATTGTTCACTCTTCCAGGTTCTCCCCCATCAGAGTCTTCGTCAATATTCTGAAATACTCTATTTTGATTAACAAGATTCACAAATGGGGGAGGGGGGTAGGCAGTCTTAGAGTTAAACTGCTGAACATCCCTTGCAATTTTCTTTTTCTTTCCAGCTGCTAGTTTGCAAATGGTGGCATCAATACTGTTAAAAATTCTTAAATATTCGAATTTATAACGGGGGAAGTCACAGTTACTAAGAATGTCATGTTCCATAACTTCCAACTCTTTAATATAATTAGTGATTTGATTTTTAAATTCCTTAATTAAGAGTCTCATAAACTCAAAGGCCTGTGCATTAAATAAGTCAATCAACTCAATATGAAAGTCAGACTGATTGACAAGCCCAACAGGGTATCTCCATTGTCTAAGGCCCTTGGGCACAATCTTTTTATTTATTTATTTATATTAAGGAATGGTCAAATGTGGTAGTTGTCACCAATGTAAATTTTTGAACCTAGCCTATCAGGTTAACATTAGGGGGGTTCAGTTTAAAATCCAAAGTCACTTTTCTTGTGACTCTATGGGAGTGGTTTATTGTGCTCTGTGCCAGGATTGCAATGCTTTTTACAACGGTAAAACCGAGCGAAAGCTTAAGCAACGCATATATGAGCACTATTATGCAATCTCCAAACATGACCTTACGAATGCCCTGGCTAGGCACGTTGGTGACCACCCTGGTCACTCCTTTAAGTTTTCAGTCCTCACCCAAATTACTAAGGACGATAGAGGTGGGCCTTGGCAGATCAACCTTGAAATTGAAGAACTAAGATGGCAGGTTATGACTGCATCTTATTTGATGCCTGGTCTCAATGAGACCGTGTCTATTAAATGCTGCCTTAAAAAATTGGCCTTGAAGAGGTAGACTTAATGTTTATTCAGTGGTTTGTATTACATTTCTTTTAATGGTTTGGCCATCCTTTTAAAAATAATTTTAAAAATAATTTTTTATTTTTTAGTAGCATATGTATTTGGCTCCCTGGAATTCAGCTATACAACTACATAAATTCATATATAGATGTATAGTATTTATATTTATATTTATTTCTACATTTTGTATATGTATACATTTATATATATCTTTTTTTGATGGTGATTCACAGTATAGATTGAAAGTGTTGGCTTCTGTAGCACATTTTAGTTTTATTATTGTGTAAATAGCATGTGCTTTTTCTAAAATGTTCTGCTTTCTAGTTAGCTTACCAGTTCTAATTCTATGATTTTTAACTGATGTACCTTTAAGGAATAATTAAGCTTTTTTTAATTATATGACTGCTTATTTTATGGAATGAGACTTGCTATATATTGGAGTTTGGAAGTATCTGTTGTTGTCTGAGGAAGGAAAGTCATTGAACTTTCCGAAAGCGCTAACCCATTAAAGTTTGTGTTCGTTGTGCCTGGAGTAGCTAGTCCTGGTTTCTTGTTTATCTGGTTTGTTTGTATCATGCCTTTTTTGCTTGTGGAGTTGCTATGGCGAACCAGGACGAGGCAGGCTCCCAGGGCTCATTGTTTTTTCCTATTGAAGCAGCCGAAAACACTTCCGGTGAGGCGAATGCCAACGGTGATCTCACTACACTGCTTCAAGTCCTGATGGGACGAGTCAAGGTATTGACTGAGAAAGTGGAAAATCTGGCAGGTTCTGCCAGATCTGGAACCAACACTAACACTGTTTTTACTCAAAGCAGAACCCCAGCAACAACGAATGTTGCTCTGCTTGGTAATGCGAATAACAGTTTCCACAGGGAGATTTTGGAATCTAATCTTGATGGACGAAGTCGCAACCAATGCGATACGCACCCAGCACCTAGGCAAACACAGAGAGCTGCTGTTGGGCAAAACAGCAGCCATAGCGACGTAGGCTTGCTGCCTAGAGCATTGGAGGAAGGTGCTGCAGGGTTCCCAATGGAGGGTATTGGTGCACTAGCTCCTAATTTGGGAAGTTTTTTAAACAACCACGACTTTTTTTGTGATGACAATGGAGCAGGAACACGGTCCCCTCAAAGAGACCAGGACACTTCCCTGACAGGTACGATAAATTCTTTTGACTATTTATTGTTCCGCTGTAGGAAACTACAGTTGGAAATATCGGACCTTGAGGAGTGTTTAAATAAAAAGATTGTGCCCAAGGGCCTTAGACAATGGAGATACCCTGTTGGGCTTGTCAATCAGTCTGACTTTCATATTGAGTTGATTGACTTATTTAATGCACAGGCCTTTGAGTTTATGAGACTCTTAATTAAGGAATATAAAAATCAAGTCACTAATTACATTAAAGAGTTGGAAGTTATGGAACATGACATTCTTAGTAATTGTGACTTCCCCCGTTATAAATTCGAATATTTAAGAATTTTTAACAGTATTGATGCCACCATTTGCAAACTAGCAGCTGGAAAGAAAAAGAAAATTGCAAGGGATGTTCAGCAGTTTAACTCTAAGACTGCCTACCCCTCTCCCCATTTGTGAATCTTGTTAATCAAAATAGAGTATTTCAGAATATCAACGAAGACTCTGATGGGGGAGAACCTGGAAGAGTGAACAATAACTTCCAGGGTCAGGATCAAGGGCTTAGGCGGAGCGAAAGAATAAAGAGTAATTTTAACAACCATCAGCTGAACAGTGGTATGGGTGGTGGTAACAATGGCTCTAATGGTACCCCTAACCAACAAGAGGGTAACTCCGATCCTGGCATGGCCCAACAGGGTTTTCGGGTTCAGGAGACCCACCGGGTAAACCAACTGAGAACCACGAACCAGCAGGGACGTTCTCGGAAACGGAAGAACCAGAGGAGGAGGTAGTTCATCAGAGCCATCTGAACCCAACTGTTCAGGTTAACGAAACCGGAGATTTCTTTTTGTATAACTATACTGACTTTGTATTTCTAAAGGAGATGATTGAGTTTTTTTCTTTGGGACTAACCTTTGTCCCAGATTCTGGCCTAAATTTGGTCAACACAATTTTAGATCTTAAAATGTTTGTTCAAAAACTCAATCTTAATTCTCTTTTGGGTTCAAATTCATCAGTTCAGGAGGTTCTACGGGTTTCAAGTACCTATAACCCACCCTTGCACCCAGCTCTTTTAGCTTATGAAAAAATTTGCGAACTGGACTTTCGCACCTTTTGTCAAGAAGGGCGTAGAATGAAAAAAGGAGGTTTCAATATAAAGGATAATGAACGGGACTTTATCAGGCTTTTAAGGGACTGTAAAATAAGAATGATGAAGCCTGATAAAGGGGGCGGGTTGGTCTGTATGGACCATGATGTCTATGTTTCATCTATTTTATTACATTTATAAAATCCGGCCTAGCAAAAGATCAGCCGTAATGAATTGAACATTGCTTATGTTAAAATTAAACAGGTCCTGGATGACTTGTTTATTGAAGCTGCTATTGATTCAGATTTACTTGCATTTCTTTCCATGCCAGCCCCTAGGCTAGCCTCCTTTTTTGGGATTCCTAAGATCCATAAACGCCTTTCCGACCCTCCCTTTAGACCAATTGTAGATGGGCGAGGGTCCGTTACATATGGATGTGCCAAGTACATCGATAGTATTCTAAAGCCTCTTATTGAAAAAGAAGGCCAAATCTGTAAAGATTCATGGGGCTTTTTAAAGGCTTTTAGTAGTTTTTCTTTTAGAGATGATTATATCTTTTTGACTGTCAATGTGAGGGACCTCTATACGGTGATCCCCCACAATTTAGGCTTAGAGTGGGTGAGGGATTTACTGTATATTAGAAATGTTGACAGTAATACCATCTATGTTGTTGAAACCTTAGTTGAACTGGTTTTGACTAACAACTTCATGATTTTTGAAGGAGATTTTTTTGTTCAGAAATCAGGGGTAGCAATGGGCTCCCCTTGTGGTGGTAGTTTCGCCAATTGTATTATGGCTCAATGGGAGACCACAAAGCTTTTTGAAGATCCACTTTTTAAGCAAAATGTCGCCTGGTACACTAGGTACCAGGACGACATGTTTTTCCTTTGGAAAGGACCACAGGATGCTATTGTGGATTTTATTACTTCCATTTCTAGTTTAACTGATTTTTTGGAGTTTACTTACACCATAGGGTTGGATTCTATTAGCTTTCTCGACATTTTCATCCAAAAGGATCACGTCAACAAAAAGTTTAAAAGTTGTATTTTTAGGAAACCCACCTACTCTAATGCCTTTCTTCATTTTTCAAGTTGCCACCCTTACCACCAAAAGAGGGGGGTCATTAAGAGCCAGCTCGTTAGAGCTGCTAGAATGGTTTCTGAAGAAGCCGATTTTTTGGAAGAATGTAAACTGTTGGAAGGAATGTTTATAAAGAGGGGATATCCCTCGTCACTTGTGCGTTCCTTGACAATGGAGGTTATTAATAAATGGCAAAATGGCTTTTATAAACCATTACTACTAGTTTTAGGGTCAGAAAGGCCCGGAATGGAGAAGCTGTTTACATCATTGGAGGATTCAGGAAGTAAAAATCTTATTAGATTTTTTGTACTTATAATCTTGACCATTCCTTTATTTGGGCTACTTTGGCGAAAAATTGGGCTTTGATAATGGAAGACCCCCTGTTAGTTAAAGCCCTAGGTAATCAACCTACCATTACTTTTAGACGGGGCTTGAACTTGAAATCTTTATTGCAATATTCTAATAAAGGTAAAAGTTCTAGGCCCAAAGGAATGGTCAAATGTGGTAGTTGTCACCAATGTAAATTTTTGAACCTAGCCTATCAGGTTAACATTAGGGGGGGTTCAGTTTAAAATCCAAAGTCACTTTTCTTGTGACTCTATGGGAGTGGTTTATTGGCTCTGTGCCAGGATTGCAATGCTTTTTACATCGGTAAAACCGAGCGAAAGCTTAAGCAACGCATATATGAGCACTACTATGCAATCTCCAAACGTGACCTTACGAATGCCCTGGCTAGGCACGTTGGTGACCACCCTGGTCACTCCTTTAAGTTTTCAGTCCTCACCCAAATTACTAAGGATGATAGAGGTGGGCCTTGGCAGATCAACCTTGAAATTGAAGAACTAAGATGGCAGGTTATGACTACATCTTATTTGATGCCTGGTCTCAATGAGACCGTGTCTATTAAATGCTGCCTTAAAAAATTGGCCTTGAAGAGGTAGACTTAATGTTTATTCGGTGGCTTGCATTATATTTCTTTTAATGGTTTGGCCATCCTTTTAAAAATCATTTTTTATTTTTTAGTAGCATATGTATTTGACTCCCTGGAATTCAGCTATACAACTACATAAATTCATATATAGATGTATAGTATTTATATTTATATTTATTTCTACATTTTGTATATGTATATTTTTTTGATGGTGATCCACAGTATAGATTGAAAGTGTTGGCTTCTGTAGCACATTTTAGTTTTATTATTGTGTAAATAACATGTGCTTTTTCTAAAATGTTCTGCTTTCTAGTTAGCTTACCAGTTCTAATTCTATGATTTTTAACTGATGTACCTTTAAGGAATAATTAAGCTTTTTTTAATTATATGATTGCTTAATTTATGGAATGAGACTTGCTATATATTGGAGTTTGGAAGTATCTGTTGTTGTCTGAGGAAGGAAAGTCATTGAACTTTCCGAAAGCGCTAACCCATTAAAGTTTGTGTTCGTTGTGCCTGGAGTAGCTAGTCCTGGTTTCTTGTTTATCTTGTTTGTTTGTATCGTGCCTTTTTTGCTTGTTCATTAGAAACTAACACCATTTGGGAGATATTTTACAGTTTCTTATTCACTTAATTGACAAATGTGCACACTAAGTTTCTAGTAAACCATCCTTATATAAATCCCCTTGGTGGAATAAAAGTCTGGCTAAATTGTGTAATAAAACAAAACATATGGAAGAAGTTTTCAAAATTTCCTGGTAGACGTAATATGGACAGATACAGATTAGCCAACATAGATTTAGCTGGCAGGTGTAGTTTGATGAAAAAGAAAGGTATGTGCTTACGGTAACACTAGAACCATGTTGCTTTCTTCTGTCTGTCTTAGTTATATTGGATCCAACCACTTCCAAAGCTGGCAACATTCAAACTCAGATCCACAGCTCAGTTCCCCCTCCTACCTATTGAGTTTGCCTGTCTATGCAAATAGTTACTTCTATGTTTTACCAACAAGAGAAGAGCTCCAAATGAAAACAAAACAGTCTAAGACTGTAAGAAGGCTCTGGACAGATCCCGTAGGGTCAATCAACAGCCTAAGAAAATGACAGGGGGACAGAGGGTGGAAAAACTGAGACAGACAGAAGAAGAAAACATGTATGTAATGTTATAGTAATGTTATTGTAATTACATAACTTTCATATCTGATGTTGTACTTTCTGTCTATCTCAACTTTTGGGACAGAGTCCCCAGCTACTACAAACCCTGGGAGAACTATTGAAGGATGTTCTGAAGGATGTTGGAGCCAAACAATGACCAAAACTGCACATCCAGCTTGTAGTGGGAAATAAAAGTGTGCATTTTAGAGTAAGTAGCAGCAGCAGCACAGATATCATCAATAGTGACTTTACAAAAGGTTGAGTGAATGAACTTTAGGTGTATGAGGTAGAGGTAATCTTCTGGCTCTTTAGACAAACATAATGCCACAGGACAATCACCCGTATAATGTGGCCTTGGAAACAGTATGTCCCAATTTAGTTTTAGAGAAGGAGAGAAAAGTTGGTTAGATTTTTCTGAGGTCCTTGGTTCAGTGCAGATAGAAGTGTAACTGATGATGAACATCGAAAATATTCAACAGATGTTCTCCCTTGTTTGAGAAATTGGGAAAGAACAATGGCAAAGTAATCATCTGATTCAAAGCAGGGTCAGAAGCAACTTTGAGAAGGAAGTTAGGATTGGTTTGAAGACAAATTTTATCTTTGTGGAACATCAAATATGCTGGTTTACATGACAAAGCCTGTTGTTCTGAAATTGTCCATGCTGACATAACCACACCCAAAAAGAGTATTTTCCAAGAAAATAATTTCCATTTCATAGTAGCTGCAGGCTCAAAATGGGTTTCTGTCATGGTTTGAGGTAAAACAGTAATATCCAAAGGTGGAACAGAATCCCATACAGGAGGATGTAGGAGGAAGGTACCCCACAAAAAGATCTTAGAAAGCTTCAGTGAGGCAACTGGAATATGGCTTTCATCTATATGAAAATTCAAAATATCTGCCAAATGAACTTTGATGGTGCATGTATGATGCATGAAACAAATTCACCAGAAAATCTAAAATGAATGCTAACAGAGTTGAGAAGGGATCCAGATCTTTAGCAGATGCACATATTGAAAATCTCATCCATTTGATTCTACAAACTTTCCTGGTAGAAGATTTTTTGAGATGATAAGATATGGATCACAGTAGAAAGAAGCCTGGAATTTCTGATCATCACTGGAAGTGGAGAAACTAAGTGGTTAACTTCAGGGCTTTGATGTCCAGGCGAAGCTTACTGGATGGTTGAGAGATCAAATCTGGAAGACGGTCCAGCATCCAGGGAGGCTATAAAAAGGGTAACCATATCTGTCAAGGCAAAAAGGGGACAATGGGGATAGCTTTCTGTAGACATCTGGTTATGAGCAGAGTCAGTGGATATGTCTACAGGAAATCTCAGGGCCAAGTGTGAACTTGTTCTTCCCTCAGTGACTCTCCCTCCTTGGGAATCAGGCAAACTAGCTGCTGTATTGGGTGTTGGATGGGGTTATGGACAGATCACAAGAAGGCTGGTCCCGGCAACTGAAAATCTTGAAAGCCATCAATTGATTGAGAATCCACTAGTGTGACAGAATAATGGACATGCTCAACTTGTCTACTAATACATCATAATACCCTGGGATATGCTTTGCAACTAGAAAGCATTGAGAAAATATTGCCTACCAAACCCACATGGCCTCCTAACATAATGGATATGAGCAGGTCCCAACTTGTTTGATGATGTGCCAGACAACAGACATGTTGTCTGTCTGATCTCAATCATCTGGGTAGGGATGATGTTGTACTTTCTGTCTATCTCAACATTTGGGACAGAGTCCCCAGCTACTACAAACCCTGGGAGGACTACTGAAGGACAACACTAGGAGGACTGATCTCATCTCCAGAACATTTATGTGAAGACTGGCCTCTATCAAGGTCCATATGCCCTGGACAGTGTTCCCCTCAAAATGCCCACCACCCTAGAAGGAAAGTGTCTATGGTTACAGTAGCTACTCAGGAAGGGAGAACAAAGAGACAACCTTGCCAAACAAGAGTAGAACATAGCCATCACTGAACATGCTGTCTACAGATCTCCATGAGTCTGATTGGAAAGTGCATAGGATAATGTAGAACAGAACACTGTAGTGAGTAGTTCCACTGCAACAACTTCATGTGAAATATGGAGTAATGAATGAGAGCTGGATCCTGCCACAGAGCCCATAAGTTGTAGGATAGATCTTGCAATAGGATTTGGGTGAGACAGAACCAAGGAGGTTTGTTGATGGAAAGTGGTTAGTCTGGTTTTCAGGAGTCTGGCTATCTGCAAGATGGTGTCTAGATGGCATCCTATGAATTATATTGGCTGGACAAGTGTCAATTTAAACTTTTTTAGGTTGATTGTGATTCCAGGTGAAGGCATAATGTGGGCAAGGAGTCTCTGGCTTGGATTAATGGATTCTTCATGGTAGCAGTTATGAACCAGTTGTCTAGATAAGGGAACACCCAGAATTCCTGCAGTCTGAGATGTGCTGCAAGCACGGCGTTGCATTTGGTGAACACAAAAAGGGCTACTGTGAGACTGGAAGACATTGCCCTGAACTGAGAGTGACTGGCTCCCAGTCAAAAGTGAAGGAACCTCCTGGACTGTCTGCTTTTTATGGGATAGTGGTCATTCTGCAGGTCTACTAAGCACATCCAATCATCCTTCCTTAGAAGAGGCAAAATGGACTGAATCTTGACTATCCAGAACATTGTCTGTTTTACAAAATGGTTTAAGTAGCTGAGGTTCAGAATGGGCCTGAGGTCCACATTTTTCTTTGGAAACAAAATGAACCACAAATAGACTTGGGACCATAGATGGTCTGGTGGGATTTCGTGGATGACTCATTGGTGTAGCAGCTTTGCAATTTCATAAGCTTCTGCCTTCCTCAGGGGGGGACCAATGGTAAGCCTTCCTTGCAGTACTTGTGGTAGCAAGCAAATGGAATGGCATAGCCTCTTGATACTACTCTCTGCACCCAGGAATCAGGAGTCATGGCTGATTAGGCATTAATGACTGGCAATATGTGCCCCAAACTGCCTCTAGAGTGCAGCAGTCTGGCAATCTTTCAGGAGTGCTGGAAAGGTTTGTCAGTGAATAGGCCTTGAAACTTTGACTCTGAGGATACCCTCTGCCTCTAGGGTAATCCAATATTGTTGTTGTTGTAGTATCTCCCTACCTCTGGGGTGTCTGTCTCCAGAAGTGTGCAAAACCCTGAGGTTTCCAGAATCATAGCCTCTTAAATTTTTGGTTCTAGGAAAATGTCCTTTGAGGGGTGGAGAAGCAGATCCCAAAAGCAGACAGGATTTTGCCATCTTGTTCACTTCTAGTCGAGAATGTCCTTAGCTTTGCAAATGTTGAAGAAGAAAGAGGTAATTGGGAACATATATTTTGGGAGTGTAATGAGTTGGCAGACTTTAAAAATTCCCTGTAGTTACTCTATCAGAAATACTGGGGTGAATAAATTTGTGTAACTAAGGAAATTATTTTTTATGAGGTGTGATACAGAATTAGAATTGTGTAGACAGAGTAAGGCCATGTGAAGTTTAATTCTGGTGGCTACCAAAAAAGCAATTACTAGAAAATGAAAATCAAAGCCTAAACCAATCTATGGACATAGAAACAGAGATAAAATAACTGGAAGTGGGATCTTTAGAAAAGGGTAGGAGCAAACTACATAGAACAAATGGGAACTGTGGAAACTATACATGCAAAACAATGTTTTGGAGGAGGAATGAGGTTTAAGGGAAGGTAAGAACTGAATGAGCTATGTAATGCTTGACTGACAATGACTGGCCAGATCATATAAGTGATGTATAATGCGTGCAACTTAAAATATGTCAATATGTTTTTTTTTTCCAAAAACATTTTTATTTTGTTTTCATTATAAACATATGCAAATGTACATATAACAAATACAACAAAACAATAACAAAACTATTTACAACATTTAAATACATCCATGATAAACAGTCATTTATCCATGAGAAGTTATCAGTATTTGTTCAAAAGGTTTTCCAATTTTTGCCATGCTATTTTTTATGAGTAATGTTATGAGTTCTATGACAAATTGTTTGCAGTTCTTTTTTAAAAACAATTTTTGCTAAATTAATACATTCTTTAAATATCAAATATTGTTTACTTTTCCAGTTCAAAGTAATAACTTTTCTGGCAAATGGAATAATTGACCAAAGTAACTGAATCTGAGGTTTAGGTATTACATTAAGTATAGGAACACTGAATAGGATTAGTGAGTTAGAAATATGACAGTTATCAGACCATAAAGCCTTTACAAAATATCTGAAGTCTTTCCAGTATTGAACAACATTTCTACATTCAATGAACATGTGAACCCAGTTGGCTTCTAGAAATTCATCACATTTCCAACATTTACTTTCACTGTTTTTGAGTATAAGATTTATTTTATGTGGAGTATAAAAACTCCTGTTCATAAATTTCCATGCATACAATCTCCAATATAATGAAGAAGTGGTACCATATGTAGATTTCAATAACATTTTTTTGATTCATCAGATATTTGTTCTCCATTAATCTTTACATAGCAATTCCAAAAATCTGAGCCAAACTTTAGAGTGTCTTCTCTTAGCATCTTATAGATAGGTGAAATAATTTTTCATCATCTGTCTTTTCAGGACACCAAATAAAAAGCTGGATCAAACTAGGAATAGATTCAGTCTCTAGGTTGATTGATACTCTCATTTTGTTTTCTATAAACTGCCGTAATGAGTGTATAAACAACCAACTGTCTTGACTACTATCAAAACTACATAGAAGAGAGTTTAGTGGTTTAATACTCTTATTTTCAATAAACTGATGCCAGAATATCAATTATTTTCCTTTAATTTTTGCATTGCATTGATGTTGAAGGAATCTAGGCAATCAGGGGAGTATGCTATAGGGAATATGAGAAATAGGAATTGTTTAATGTTGTAATTACAATCAATTATATTTTTAAAGTTATTAAATATTTGATTAATGCCATAAGAAAAATGATCAAACTTCTTATTAAATAAACAAAATTCACATAAAAGCCAATGAACTCTACTTATTCTGTATTGTTCCTTAAAATGATTTTCTATAGTTCTGACATCAGTTATATGAATCTCATGTATTATTTTCCAGCCAGATATATAGGTAGGTGAGCTCCAATGTAATATTGCATTAATTATAACTGATTTGGAATAAAGATCTAAGCTAGAGAATGCTATCCCATTACTGTTCCAAGCTCTAATGTGCCATTTATATGCAATCCTATGTTTTAAGGGGCACCAAAAAATTTAAGTAGCATGGAATCTAATTTTTTAAATAAGTTTTTGGGAGGGGGTAGTATCAATGACTGTATAGAAAATAAAATTTTAGGTAAAATTATCATTTTAATTAAAGAGAGCCTATTCTCCATTGTGAAGAACATTTTATTCCATCTTTTGATTAAGTCACTAATGGTGGTTATTAAATTATTGTAGTTGAGTTTGACTCTTTCCATGTACTCTTTATAGTGACACCCAAATATTCTAATACATCATTCTTCCAATTAAACAGGCTATTCTCTCTTAGGTTTCTGTTGATCTTTTTATTAATTAGTAATGTTTTGGATTTATTATGATTAAATGTAAACCCTGACATTCTTTCAAACTTGCTTAAGGTATTTATAACATCATGCAAAGAACCATCAATATCACCCAAAGTTAACATATCATCAGCAAATAATTGCATCTTAGGACAACAGTCCTGATTAACTTGAAAGCCTTTTATATTTTGCTTGTTTCTGATATATGTAGCAAAAGTTCCATTGAAAGAGCAAACAATAATGGTGACAAAGGACAACCTTATCTAGTTCCCTTGAGGATTTCTAATGGTGAGGATAGACATGATCCAATTTTCACATAAGCTTGTGCTGCACTATAAATTTTCATTAATAAGTTGGCAAAATCTGAGGAGAATTCAAAACCAATCAGAATTCTTTGTAGATAAGACCAACTAACAGAATCAAAAGTCTTTTCTATGTCTAGGCTGATAATAGTTAGTTGTTTTTTTGTATTTGCATGCTATGCCTATTAATGATATTAATTTAATAATGTTATCTTGCACTTTTCTATGAAGAATGAACCCTGCCTGATCATTATGTATTAGATTAAGTAATATTTTCTTTATCCTATTAGCTAAGATTGTCATCTAAATGTTATAATCAGTGTTTAGTAATGAAATTGGCCTACATGAATCACAAGATTTGGGGTCCTTACCTTGTTTTAAAATGGAGGAGATAATTTAATATTTCTATGATGGGGGTGTTATACATTTTTGCTTAACCATATAAAGTTCAGAAATTATTCTATCCAGTCCTGGAGCTTTATTATCTTTTAAATTTTTCATTTGCTCTTTCACTTCTGTTAGTGTTATTTGTTTATTTAATATGTTATTTTGTTGCATTGACACCTTAGTAGTTATATTTTCTTGAATAAAAGTATTTATTATGTTATCTGTCTCCAAAAGTGGTGTGTTATTATTTATATTTTTATAGTAGTTTTTGAACACTTCTAATATGCCCATTAAGTTAGATGTACTCTTAACTGAACCATCACTTTTATATTTAATTTCATTAATAAGATTTTGATTGTTTATTTTTTTTTGGATTTTACCGCTATTTTATGTAGATATTTAGGATTTACAGCATACAGCATAAGATTTTAATTTAAATTTTTCCACGTTTATGGCTACCTTATGATTCAGAACTTCTAAGTATTTTTGATTTAACTTAGTAATTTTGTTATGTGCTACTTTATTTGGTTTTGCGTCCATTTTTATCTTGTCTATGTTTTTTTGTAAGTCTAAAAGTTTTTGTCACACTGTTCCCTTTTTTTAAGGTGCCAAGATTTTATTCTACCATATATATAAACTTTAAAGGTGTCCCATCGTATAGTATTAGTCACTTCACCATTATCGTTTGTTTCCATAAACATGTCTATTTCTTTCATTATCCATTCCCTAAAGTCTTTTAACTTAGTTATGTAAGCAGGAATTCTCTGTACAAATTTTACATCATCTGTATGTGTAGTTTACGTAAAGTTTATAGCATTATGGTCTGAAAGTGGAGAAGTCATTATAGATAAGTCACTTATTTTTGAGTATATATTATTTGATACAAAGACCTTATCAATGTTTGTTTGTGTACCAAACCAATACGAATAGTGAGTATAGAATAAGGAATAATGTTCTCTTAGACCATGTATATCTTTAAGGTTCATCTGGTTTGTAAAGTCATTTAACTTCTTGGTTTGAGATGTTAGTTTTATTTTACCATATTTAGAAGTATCACTGCCTGATAAAAGGCAGTTAAAATCACCTGTTGCTATAATTTCCCCTTTTGCATTTAAAGTAATCAGGCCCAGATATTTGTCATCATATTTAGTACTTGGTTCTGGTATCCAGTATGTATTAATCAAAGTATAACACTCCCTATTGATTTCTAAAATAACCATGCTTAGCATCCCGTTGTTAGCTGAAACTGTATCTAGAATTCTTGGCATAGTATAAGCATTTTACTTCTTACTACAAGATTTGCTGGCACTGCTCGGTCCTCCTGCCTGGGTGACTCCTTTACTAAAGGCGCCCCCCCCCACCAACCTTCATCGCATGGCTCCCAGGTTCTTGGCGTCGGCTCCGTTGAATCCTGCTATTGTGCGAATGCACAACCTAATACCCAGCACCAGCTCCAACTGAAAAAGTGACTTTAAGGGTAAAAGAAAAACCTTTATTTAAGTTTTACCTAGTTAGGTACTGCTCTGTACTTTACCCAGCTGCCTCTAAGGCCCTGCAACCTCCAGGCAGGTGTATTGGTGTTCTGACGTCAGGGAGTTTTCATAGTCCCCGCCAGATTCCGCCATTTTTTCTCTTACTACAAGATTTGCTGGCACTGCTCGGTCCTCCTGCCTGGGTGACTCCTTTACCAAAGGTTTGCACTGTCCTGTTACAATTTGCTTAAACTATCTTATATCATTGTGTTGTGGTCACAATAATCGCTGCTCTGCAAGAACGATAAATCTCAACGTAGTGCTCATAAGCAGCCGTTCTAACTAGCACCTTATGTTTAAACTATGTTAGTATCTGTTCAACTGTGTATCTCTAGGTAATTTGCCTTGTTCTAAACCTTATTTCGCCTCGGAGTGTATATCAGATGTACTTGCTGTTATCCAGTAAAATTTGATGTGTTCATGCACTTAAAACTTAGCTGGCGCTCTTTGTTAAAATAACGCTCAGCCTAGCAAAGTTGAACAGCACCACTGTTCACTGCAATGTCTGCGTTCCTTGGCTACAACTATTCTAAAGTCTGTTTAATTTCGCACTGAAAGTCTGAGTTCTGATAAATCGTAAGGTAGCCAAATCTACCGATTGTATCTGTTACATGCCAAAGTTGACCTATACCATTGTTTAATCGGATGCTTTGCCTCCCTTTTACTGCTGTTAAAAGTCTGCCTTTTTTTGTGCTTTAGTGAGTGACGAGCTAATCGGAATTTAGACATTACTTAAGACTATAATAGTGGTCGTATTGTACTGTATCACATTGTCTAACATTCCGATACTAGTGGAAGTAGCTAGCACATGTTTTCTGTAGCATAACTGGGCTGTTAACATCACTGTACTTGTCCATATTACTTCCTGCGTCTGCTAGTAAGTAGTGAAATCTGCTTGGTGCGTAGAACTGTTGATTTTTTAATGCCTCACTCCCACTGCATTACACTCACAGCTCACACTACTGTAAACACCTATAAATAGTTTTGTACTGTGTAACCTCCAGCATCTATATTCTATTGTGCCTTTAAATGTGATTATCTCCTCTATCTTATCCTAGGCACCCCCCCCACCAACCTTCATCGCGTGGCTCCCAGGTTCTTGGCGTCGGCTCCGTTGAATCCTGCTATTGTGCGAATGCACAACCTAATACCCAGCACCAGCTCCAACTGAAAAAGTGACTTTAAGGGTAAAAGAAAAACCTTTATTTAAGTTTTACCTAGTTAGGTACTGCTCTGTACTTTACCCAGCTGCCTCTAAGGCCCTGCAACCTCCAGGCAGGTGTATTCCCCGCTCCGCTTCGCCCTCGCTCCGCTCGGCCTCGCTTCGCTCCCCACCCTGCCCCCATATCCCACCCGCCCCCACTACCTCTAAATTTATAGAGATATCAAGCCCATCCCACACTCCTCCCCTCCATTCAAGACCGACCTCTGATTAACAACTCCCCTTTCCTTCTTAATTAGCCACTCCCCAAAATTCAGTAAGCCCTGATAATCCACCCTCCCATCTACTACCGCCTACTCTCTATCTTGGTAAAAACCATGTATTCCGTCACCCCTTCACTATCACTACTTCTTTTTATCCCTTACCTTTTATCACGCTATGAACACCAAACACTAGCAGGAATTCCTCTTCCCAAAGCCCATACAACCATATACACACACCCTCCATCTAACCTCATAGTTCCTTCTCCTCACCCAGAAAAAGTTCAAACCTTTAATTATACGCACCTAACCCTCCACCACCCCAGTCCAACCTATAGTAAATCTAGCCTCAAAATACTATATAAACTGCAAAGGTTCTTAGATCACCTAAAACAATGTATAACTCAACATGGAGACATCCACCCTAATCCAGGCCCAGCCTCTCATCTAGACCCTGCCACCTCAACACTACCCCATACTCCTAATACCTCCCTCCTCATTCTTCACCTTAACCTAAGAAGTATAAATAATAAAGTACACAGCTTACATGCTATGATAGCCACTTATTCCCCGGACATCATGTGTCTTTCAGAAACATGGCTCAAACCTGCCACAAAGGATGAAGAAATTCTTCCACCTGGCTACAATATCCTAAGGAACGATCGAATAACCAAAAAGGGTGGGGGAATAGCTGTAATGTTTAAAAACAGCCTTAACATAATTAGAAACACTCTGCACCCCCCCCCCAGGTCTCTAATATAGAACTCATTCCAATAAAGATTTGCCTAAACTCCCAAAAATCTATCAATCTTGTAGTTATCTATATCCCACCAGGGAATAACCTTGAAAACCTTGAACAAACTCTAAGTTGGTTAGCAACATACTACCCCCAAGAAACCATTATACTAGGAGACTTCAATATTGACTGGTCCCACTGCTCCTCAAAGGCTAATCCCCACCCAATCAATCTTTATGGCTTCTCCCAAAATATCACAACTCCTACCCGAATTGGTAATGCACAGCAAAAGGAGAGTACGATAGACTGGATTCTCACTAATAAAGATGCTAATAATTACACCACCGGTACCCTCCCCAACAGCCTTAGCGACCACCTTGTCACTTATATTATAAAACACAAACTCTGCTCTTCATACCCACCCCTATATAAACTTATTAGAAACAAGAAAAAATTCAACCTAGAACTATTTCTAGCGGAACTAAAATCCTGTAACTGGTCTATCCTTACTACTCTTCCCCTAGCCGAGAGTGTCTCATACTTCAATGACACTTTCCTAAAAATTCTCGACTCCCACGCCCCAAATAGGCTTGTTAGAACCAAAGACCGTATAGCTCCCTGGCTAACAAAAGAAACCAAAACAAAAATTAAACTCTGTGACCAAGCCTGGAATAAATGGAGAGCTACTAAAACTCCCCTAGATCGCATCAAATTCCAGCAGCTACGAAACTCCACAAAAACTGACGTTACTAGAGATAAAAAACAGTATTACTGCCACCTTCAGGATAAACATCAGTCTAACCCAAAAAAGTTCTGGGCTGGATTTAACAACCTTCTTCATCCTGGTAAATCTTCTACCCCAATACCGGAGAAACTCACAAGTAAAAAACCAGAAGAAATAGCCAATGCCTTTAACATTTTTTTTACAGAGACCATCCAGTCCCTAGCCAACCATCTACCCACTTCCTCTCCATCCTCAACTATTCCTCAAGACTCACCCCCTTGCTCCTTTAACCTTCAAACAGTATCCACCTCCTATATTCGTACCCTAATAAAAAAACTAAAACCGTCCTCCCTTGCGGCCGATCGTCTCCCTGCAGAATACCTCCAACTAGCCTCTGATGTCATTGCCTATCCCATATCAATCTTGATCAACAGATCCATTACTGAGGCCAACATCCCCTCTATTTGGAAAATATCGTACATCATTCCATTACATAAAGGAGGCCCTTCCACTGAAACTTCTAATTACAGGCCGATTGCTATACTATCTCCAATAGCTAAAATTCTGGAACGGTGTATTCACAAACAACTCCTACACTACCTTACCATCAATAATCTACTGTCTAGTACCCAGCATGGTTTTCGCCCCCACCATAGTACTACCACTGCCCTCCTCTCCTTTGTCGACTCAGTAAATAGCAACCGTAACAAAAAACTTATATCCTCTGCACTCTTTCTTGATCTATCAAAAGCTTTTGACATGGTCAACCACCAACTATTACTCCACACTCTTCATACCCTCCATCTGGACAAGTTAGGCCTAAACTGGTTCAAGGATTACCTTTCTGGCCGACAACAAGCAGTCCAGTGGCAAAATAGTTTATCTCAACTACTCCCTAACAACATAGGCGTCCCCCAAGGCTCCATACTTGGTCCCCTTCTTTTCTCTGTCTTTATAAATGACCTTCACACTTTCATCCCCAGCTCCACCTGCATCCAATACGCAGACGACTCTACCTTGATCTGCTCTGATCTTTCTCTCCAGAAACTGCAAGTAGCCACCCAACAATGTTTTGCCAAAGTTGAAAAAAGGCTCTCTGACCTGAAACTCATTCTCAACCCAAATAAAACCAAGTTACTTTTATACTTTCCCTCGTCTACCACTTCCTTAACCCTAACAGCACAACCATCTAAACCTAGCTCCTTTTTTGTGGAATCCTCTAATGGAACCATCATAGAGCCCGTCTCCCACACCAAGTTATTAGGTGTCACTATTGACCACAAGTTCAAATTCGATCTCCATACTTCCCAAACCATTAAATCTGTTAACAAGAAACTAGGTTCAATGTACAGAATCAGGAACTTTCTTACTCCACATGCAAAATTAACCATTGCCCGTACGCATCTTCTTTCCACGTTACTATATGCCTCCCCAGTATTTTCCTTCCTGAATAAACGTGAGCTCAATAACCTTTCTACCACCTACCACCATATAGCCAAATTCATAACAGGATCACCTTATCGTACCCACCATTGCCATAACCTCAAGAAACTCGGCTGGCTAGAACTGCCCAATCTTCTTAAATTTAATCAACTCACGGAAGCCTTCAAAATAATTCATCAACCTGACAAAACCCCCTCACTCTCCAATATCCTTACCCCATATACCAACCTCAGTTCCCTTCGATCATCAAATAGTAATCAAGTATTAACCATCAAATCTAACAACATAGGTGGCGACGCTCTTTACGCTAACTCTATTGGAAAGCTATGGAATTCCCTTCCCAATAACCTTAGACTCATGACATCACTCACGCCATTTAAAAATAATCTTAGAGAATATTTCAAGTCCCACTGGTTATGCCCATGTCCAACCCCAGATTAATACCTACAGCTTTCACTTTACCCTACTTCCTTACTCTCTCACTACTATCAACCAGTTTATCTCCTCCTTATCTACCTTTTCTGATCTATTCAACCTATGATTTCTCTTTACAAGCATGTATATAATGTTTATTTTACTGTTTTCTTATTCTTTACAATGTAAGATTATACCAATGATTTCTCACTACAAACATGTATATAAGGTTTTTTTACTGTTTTGTTATACTTTACAATGTAAAATTTCTATAAAATTGTAATGCTAAACTGTTCTCATGGTTGGGAGCTTTTCTCCCCGGGCCTCTACTGAAAAAGGATATGTATCCAGCTAGACTAGCCCGGTCAACAAATGTAAAATAAAATAAATAAATAAAATTTTTCCATAAAATAAAAGTGCCCCTTCTCTTAAATGTCTTAAAACATGAATCAGCCAGAATGGTATAGCCATTAAATGAGTATTTTTCTAGGTCTTTTTTTAATAGATGGGTTTCCTGTAAAAAGATGATCTGAGCTTTATGCATTTTGATATATTTAAGCAAACTAGCTCTTTTGACATTATTGTTCAAACCATTAATATTTAATGATAAACATTTATAAGCCATTGACTATAATGTGTATGTTTTTTTTTTTCAAAACTATTTTTATTAGTTTTAAAACTTTTACAAAAAAGAAATGAAAATAAATACAAGATAAGGAACTTGTAAGGTTCCAAGAAACCAAGAAAAATATAAAGTACATTCTAAATTAATACAAGCAGTTAACAACAAGTTTTGATTTATAGACAAGCAGTTATTGTAACAAGTACCTTACTTCTGAATGGGTAAAACATTCACTAGGGTGCCCCAGAAAAACATAATACAAATAGAAATCAGGCCTCCCAAGAGGAGGATAACTTTAATCAAATAACATACTATTATATAAAGTATAAACTATTAACTATTTTGGGGGTACACCACCTAAGGTAAACTATACATGTCCTAAAAGCCTATTTACACCATATTTACAATATATTTACATCATGGATATCAGAGGACCTCTCCAAATAAAATGACATAAGACAATTAGTAAAGTGTAATGTTTACCTAATCAAATAATTTTGGACCGTACCTAGTACAAAAAGGATCCAGCTTGGAATGCAAATGTATAAGAAAAAAATTTGCTGGATTTTACTTTTACTTAGATCAAAGAGATTTTCTCAATATTTTTTAAAATAATTATTTTTCATTTTGCTATTTGTGCACATTTTGTGCGCTGATATATATTTTATTGCCATATCCTTAACGTTTTCCCATGAAATTGTTGAAGGGTTGATCCAATGTTTAGTAATGAAATATTTAAGGGGAGCACAAACTGAGACAAGAACATGACGGCGAATACCTTTGATTTGAATAGGAGCAATATTAAGGATCATAGTTTGCCAAGAAAATGTAGCTTTCTCATACCTCATTTTTTTCTAATTGAATTCTGAGGGAGCACCAGAGTTTATAGATGGTCTTACAACTCCAGAACATGTGTATTATGTCAACATGAGGGAGAGTGCAGAAAGGACATGTTAAGTTTTTATTACATCCAAATTTTTGTAAAACAACTGGGGTGTAGTAAGAATTATTATTTATCATTAGCTGTGTGTAAATTAGATTTTTGAAGGGGTTCAAGTTTAGTGTATTTCTGATTGCTTCATACTTATATTCGCTAGAGATTTCATCCTGTATTGAATCCTAGTATTTGGAAAATAAAAGTGAATGACTATGTATAATGGACGACACAAGTTTATAAGTATGTGAGATCATTTTTTTTTTTAGGGAGAGCGAATTGATGATTGATTGTGTTAATTGAATATCTTGTTCCATAACTCTGTATTTAAGGAATTTTTGTTTTATAAGTGAGCTGAGTTGTCTTAAAATAGGGTCATATTTATTAGGAGCCCCAAATAAAGTTTTAACCTCTGCTGCATTTTTTGTACTATAAAAATGCCAGACTGTAGCCTTCTTGATAACAGGAAAGTTAGATAGGTCAATCATTTTATTATTGATTTTTAAATTTGGATTCAGATGTATGGGTTGAAGAATGGGGATTGTATTTTGCAAATTAAGGGATTTCATCAGATCATAAAAAATAAGAATTTTGTATTTTAGAAGAGGCAAAAACTTAATGTTAAATTCACCAACAGGTGTGAGAAAGGGGATAGATTGAGGATTAATTTTGAATGAACGTATATAGTCATACCAGATCTTGACCCACATTGGAGATCAAGATTCATCATACAGATCATAACTGGCTATTTTTATTAACCGACTTGTGGTAATTATTTGATAATAAAGACTGAAATCTGGAAGACTTAATCCACCCTTAGCTTTTGGGATAGTTAATTTCCTATATGCTATTCTGGTTGATTTAGGGAACCATAAGAATTTAGAAATTGTGGTCTTCATTTTACGAAGGAAGTTTTTTTGAATATTAAGAAATGCAGACTTTAAATGGAAAAGAATTCTAGGTAGACTATTCAGCTTGATAACAGCAGATTTTGATAACAGTGAAAGGTTAATATTTTTCCGTCTGGTGAGATCATTGTTTATTTGATCCCAAACTTTATAAAGTTTAGTTTTCATAAGTTCTTGATGAGAGTGCGTGAAGTTTATACCTAGATACTTTATTGAATATTTAAGAGGTATGTCAGAAAGGGGGAAGTAGTATTCTAAATGCTTCTTAGGATTCAAAGGAAAACAGGATGATTTGGTGAGTTAAGCTTATAGTTAGCAACTTTAGAAAATAGATCGATAGAGTTTTGAATTTTCTGGAGGTCTGTGTTAGGAAGCTCAAAATAAATGTTAAGGCCATCTGCAAATGCTGAGTAGTTTATTTCAATGTTATAGATTTTTGGGATATGATGATAGGTCATCTGTTTGATCCAGATAAGAAAAGGTTCAAGATACAAGTTAAAAAGATAGGGTGATTGCGGACACCCCTGTTTGGCACCATTTGTAATTTTAATAGGATTTGATAATGTTTTATTTATATAAAGGGAAGTAGAGGCATTTTTATACATCATCTTAATAGTATTAATGACGATATCCGGGAAATTAAAGTATTCCATTGTTACATAGAAGAAGTTGAGATCCACATTATCAAAGGCCTTAGTTGCAGCTAACGTTAAAGTGTATCTTGGATGATTATCCTTTTCAAGGAACATTAATAATGTATGCAAAGTGAGAGTATTATCACAAAGTTGTCTTTGCTTTATAAAACCCAATTGCTCTGGAGAAATAATTGACGTCATCACTTTCTGAATTCTATTTGCAAAAATGGTAGATAAAATTTTCATATCTACATTTATAAGGGCAACAGGCCTACAGTTAAGAGGGTCTGATTTGTCAGAGTTCGGTTTCAGGAAAATAGTTTTGGAATTATTCATATACTTGTCTGTAATCCCTTCTGATATGATATGATTATACATGCTAAGTAGGATGTTTGTAAGATTACTGCAGAGAATTTTGTAAAATTCACCTGTAAATCCATCAGGGCCTGGCACCTTATTAGGTTTCAGTTTTTTAATAGCTGCAGTTATTTCATTTAGTGTTATATGGTCTTTTAACTGGGTAATTTGTGTGGAAGATAGTTTTGGGACATTAAGCTTATTGAGGAAGTCTATGTAGTGTTCTTTTTGGAATTGAGTTTTGGGATTGTAGATTTCTGTGTAAATATCTACACATGAATTTACAATGTCGCTATTTCTATACAGGATTTTCCCTTTGTACTTTATGTCCTTTATATATTTTGGTCCTTCTTTGATATTTATTAGTCTTGCTAGAGTCTTGGATGGAGTTTGAGCCCATTCTGAGTATCTATGTAGAAACTTTAATTCAGTCAAAGAGTAGTTTTGTTGGTGGAAGAAATATATTTCTTTCTGAATTCCATGAAGTTTAATTTCCAAATCAGGGGAAAAATCTTTTTGCAGTTCTGCGTCAATTTTTTTAAACTCTTTTGTGAGGTTATTAATGTACAGACTCTCTTTCTTTTTATAATAAGATGCTTTTTGGATAATTATTCCTCTAATGACAGCTTTAGCCGCTGCACATTGTATATCTAAAGGGATATTGGAATGCAATGATTCAGCTTCTAAGTGTTTTAGATATTTATTAACCTCCTGCAAAACGTCATTTTTTTCAGAATGTTACAATTTAGTGACCAAGTGAAAATCTTACTGTCATAATTCCATTTTTGGTTAGGGTTAATGCCAAGTGATATATTCGAATGATCAGATATAGATCTGTCCTCATGAGCAAAATTAGCAATTTTAGTCGAGAAAGCATCTGAGATCAGGTAATAATCAATCCTAGACCAAACCTTATGTGAGGCCAAATAGAAAGTGAATTTATTAGACTCCCTGTCAATTTCAGATATTAAAAAAGGGTCAACTAAATTAAAACTATTCATCAAATCTTGAATAGAAGCAGTTACTTGGGTGGGCTGTTTTCTGTTATTATTCGAGCTATCTTTTGATGGATCAGTAAGAGCATTCCAGTCGCCACCAATAATGAAGAAATGATCATGGTATGGAAGTAGCAGATTATGTATTTCCTGGATGAACAAATGTTGGTTTGAACATGGACTATACACATTCAAAAACAAAATTGGGGACTTAACTTGTGGGTATGAGCAAGTAAATAAACACCATCTTCCATTCAAATCAAATTTAGTATCAAGCACTTCTCCAAGGAAGGACTTCTTAATTAAAATAGCTGTACCTTTTGATGCAAGGCAGCTCCCTGCTGATATAATCCATCTAATCCAATTTTTTTTTTAATATTGTCCCACTGGTCATATGCGTCTCTTGTAAAAAAATTATGTTTGATTTGTCTTGATAAATCAGGTGCATAACCAGCTTTTTTTTTAATGTCCTGAAGACCATTTACATTCCAAGAATTCACCCTAATCATCTAACTATAATTTCAAAAAATAACAATAAAAACAAAATAGGGTCAACAGAGATACTAGTTTCACCAGGAACGGTCCATATAATGATAGGTCCTTTTCTAACACATAAAAAAATAAACTGTACTCAAAAAAAGAAGTTATGTACCTTATATAATGTTCCTTGTTAGTTGTCTTCTTCTCGGCTTCTTTCTTGCTGGTTGGGTTCGGAGCCGATCCTCGGCTCCGACTCGGCCATCTTCAAACACTCGAGAGCTGCTTACTGGCTCGAGGCCCCCGTATATTCCCATGATGCCTGGTGCTAAACACCCAGATCTCATTTGGTAAGTCTAACTGCAGACATAATAATAAAGGAATCCTATCCTCGAATGCATAAATCCTACTGGAGAGACTACTAGTCAGAAAGGAATAGCCAGTGAAGTCTGAAAAATCAAGAAGAACTCTTCTCGGTCCACTAGGATAGGGGGATGGAGGGTGGGACGCAAGAAAGAAGGCGAGAAGAAGACAACTAACATGGAACGTTATGGTAGGTACATAACTTTTTTATGTTAAGTTGTCTATCTTACTTTCATTCTTGCTGGTTGGGACAGCATCCCTAGCACCTAAAATCCTGGGTGGCTCATCGGAAAAGACTCTTCAGAACAGTGGAACCAAAATCAGCTCTGCTCCTGGAAACCAAATCCAACTTGTAATGCAAAATGAAAGTATGTGGGTTGGCCCATGTAGCCGCAGCACAAATAGATTCCATGGGCAACCTAGCCTGAAAGGCCACCGAAGTAGCTAAAGCTCTGGTGGAGTGACCTTTTGGTTTAATTGGCAATTTTTTATTTCTCGGTTGATATATGAATGTGATGATCAAAGTCAACCACCTGGATAAGGTTACTTTGGAGACCGGAAGACCTTGTTTACCTACTGCATAAGAAGGAAACAAGCAAAAAGCACTAAATAATCCAAACAAACCAGGAAACAAACGAATATGAGCTGTAGAGGTCCAAAAAAACCAAGGCTTCACGAACTATTTGAATAGGTTTAATAAAGTCATTTGATGAGGATGTTGGCTGTTGTTCGGAAATAGCCACATCGTGGCTATTGTTGTCATTGCTATTAGTGAGGCGCTCACTACGGTGAAGAGGTTGTAATTCTTCGCCTTGGTTAACAGCCTCATGACTCTCCTGATGAATTAAATCCAGTGAGGGTCCAGTCAAGTCTGCAACCTGCATAAAGTCATTAGTTTGTTTAAAAATAGGGGGAGGACATGGGTAGGCTTTTTTAGTTGCGTATTCACGAACGTCTCTATCGATCTTTTTCTTTTTAGCATTGACTAATTTACACATAGTAGCTTCAATGCTAGTAAAAATATGAAAATATTCATATTTGTACCTTTGAAAGTCATTGTTACTTTTAATTTGCAGTTCAAGGGCTTCCAACTCTTTTTGAAGGGCTTCAGCTGCAGCTTTGTACTGTAAAATCAATATATTGATAAACTTGAAAGTCTGTTTGTCAAATAATGCCATGAGGTCTTTATGAAACTGTGACTCCTCTATTAGACCTACGGGAAAACGCCACTGCCGAATCCCTTTAGGAACAATTTGCTTGGCAAGACACTGTTGAAAATAAGATATTTCTAACTGAAGTTTCCTACATTTGAACAGTTTTAAGTTGAAAGTATTAATCAGTTGTAAAATGTTACTTACACTTGGTTCAATGTTATTGGGTGTACTCGTGTCATTACCATCACTATTGGCATTTTCAAAAAATTGAATATTGCCCAAAAATCCACTAATTGTAGGAATGCCATGAGACATCCCTTGTTGGAGCACATTGTTGTTGTTCTCTCGGTTGTTTGCTCTAAAAGGAAAAACTCCTTCACCCGACTGCACACGAACTGAGTAAAGCTCGCTGTTGCCATTTGCGTGGAGGGCAGTTGACTGTGTGTTGGTACTGTTAGTTGTAGGTAATTGCTGACCTGGAGGGGGAGTAGATGAACCAAAACCAGGACGTTGAACTTGTGGAATACTGGTGCCAGTTTTGAAACAAGACAACTGTAGAGTTTCAAATCGCTGTGTGAGGTTATCCATATGGCCCATAATCATCTCCAACAAAGCCGTTAAGTTGCCGTCTGCGTTCGCCTCATGAGTAGGCAACTGATCAGTTGTGGAACGCCCACAGTGGCATTCCAACAATGAAAATAGAGAGCCTTGAGGGGATCCACTCGCTAATAGCACTAACAACAATAGCCACGATGTGGCTATTTCCGAACAACAGCCAACATCCTCATCAAATGACTTTATTAAACCTATTCAAATAGTTCATAAAGCCTTGGTTTTTTGGACCTCTACAGCTCATATTCGTTTGTTTCCTGCTACCTACTGCATAAGACAGGAAGAGTTGGTCCGATTTTCTAATGTCCTTGGTTCTATGCAAATTAAAGCATAACTGCCTGTGAACATCTAACTGATGGAACTTATATTCCGCCCTGTTGGAGTGGTTAGGGAAAAACACAGGAAGGTCTATGGACTGATTCAAGTTACTCTCTGAAGAGACCTTAGGAAGGAAGGAAGGATTAGTCCTAAGAGCAACCCTGTCATTGTGGAACACAAGGTATGGGGGACAGATAGAAAGAGCCTGGAGTTCCGAAACTCTTCTGGCTGAAGTAATAGCTACCAGAAAAAGGGTTTTCCAAGATAAGTACTTCAATGAACAAGAAGCTGCAGGTTCGAAAGGGGGCAAAATTAGAGAAGCTAAAATCAAATTTAGATCCCACGGTGGTGGAGGATCTCTCACTGGGGGCCTGAGCAGAGTGGTTCCTTTGAGAAAGGCCTTACACAGCTTATGAGACATGATATTGTTTTCCGACAGGCCAATGTGAAAATTTGAAATTGCAGCTAACTGAACTCTAATTGTAGCGGAAGCGGACCCAGCATGGAAGAGTTCCACAAGAAATTCCAAAAATTGTTGCATAGTTAGACATATGTTGCTGCTAACTGGATATGTTTTTAGTTGATTATTTCTTATAGCTAAAAGCATATAGTTTACCACATTATGTGTCAGATATTGTTTAGCTTGGCTCCTTTGAGTGCTTTGTTATTTCAAGCAAATATGCACTCATCAACATTGTTAATACTGATATAAGTTTATACTTATTTTTTAGAAGTAAGCCATAGTATTATTTTACAGATGCTCCCAACATGCAGTTTTAAATGAAAGTTTTAAGTAAGATCCAAATGAAATGAGCTGATGTTAAATGTATTATTGTTTGATTAATTAATTGAATGAAAGAAAAAGCGGGAAATTAAGGAATGGTTTTTGCTATATAAGCATTTGGTTTTTCATTAGTTATTATAACCTGAAGAAGCATACAGTCCATATGCGAAAGCGCTTGTTATTTTTAATAAAATCATCAATTTATATTTCTACATCATGGTGATCTTTGCTTGGTGTTCCTGGGACTTTATTGGCTTTTACAAACCGAGATCCTTGGATGGTAATCACCTTGTTTTTCCTGAAACTTCTGGTCATATTGGGTTCGTATTACTATCACACGATGGATGTTAATGTGGTTGAGTTGGACTACAATCCGATTCCTAAGGATAACATGAATAAATGGAAGGATATCATAGACCAACAGACGAATCCGCTTTTGGGTCTAGATTTGGATAGATTTCCACCAGCTGATATCAGCTCAGGTACTGTCGTTGATCACAAAGAGTTTATCCTTAACCTTAGAGACTTAGAAAATAATCTATACAAACTACACAAACTGGTTTGGCAAAGACGCCATCTGGAGGCTTGCCTCCATTTTAATGTGATTCCTAGAGGGATGCGCATCCTGTGTATGCCAACGTATGGTGACTCACATCTCTTGTTACTGAAACAATGGCAGGAACTAAATATTGCATTCAGTAAACAGTATATTAATCTCCTTATCAACTACTTTACACCCATAGAGCGAGAGCTTACTGCTAAGGTAGAAGAACAACATAAGCACTTGAGCGATAATTTTAAAGGGGAAACATATGTTAAGAAAGTTGACGCTATGTATCTACAAGTCATGGCTTTCAGTGACAGACTCCAACAAACTAAGCACAAGAAGTTAGTCAGAGACTATCATGAGTTTGTAACGGGCCAGATCTTCATCTGGCCGAAGTTCAATGCTATCAACACCAATAATCGGAACTCTTCCACTGTTCCTCAGTCATCTAATACAAATCCATCCCATTCTTCACATATTCCGAATGGCAGTGCCGCTTTAAATACTGTTTCCTCCAATAACGCTATTGCACCGATAGAGATTACGCAAGCAGAGCGCCAACTCACAACTGAACTTTCCTTTCGGCAAATACACCACCACCACCTAACCAAGAAGGACTGAGAAATTCAACACAACAGAAGGGTGCGAGACCCAAAGACAGTTCCTCTGCTACCCATTCAGGTTTTTTACCCTTTCCTGTAAAGTTTCAGGCACAGAACAGGACTCGGTCGAACAGCAGAGAAAGAAGAAAGAGAAAGTACTCCGAACAGAATGCGGAGGTAAGGAGAAAGCAAAGGAACTAACTGATTTACTGTTTAATCTATCTAGTAGATCACTGAATGAATATGAAATTAGCCTTCTTAATAGAGGCTTATCGTTTATTCCGTCACAGTCGAGCAGCTTATCGGAATTACTTATAGACCTACGAATATTTTCCAGAAATGTGTCGTTGAAATTGCTATTTAAAGATAAACCAGTGATTACCCAACGGACTATAGACTACTTTAAGAAACCAAGTGTCTATACACCTGAGATTCCAGCTACTGTTAATTGTTTTGTACAGGTTTGTGAACATGAATTCTATGAGTATTTTTCCAGTGTTACGAATTTTAAAACAAAATGTCATTTATATCATAATTTGAGCTATAATGAGAAAATAGCATTAAAGAATTTTAAGAAAGACGTAGATTTGGTTGTCAAGCCTGCTGATAAGGGTGGTGGCCTCGTTCTGATGGATACCCCTTTCTACAATGAATTGATGCATAACTTGTTAGGTGATACTGAGAAGTATGTAACTATTAATGATTTAGACCTAGATAGATTAATCTTTCAGGTACATGACACCTTGTATGAATTATTGATGTGTAGACAGTTGTCTAAGGAGCTATATGATTATTGCCTCATTGAATGTCCACTAGTCCCGTTAATAAAGGGACTTCCAAAAATGCATAAACAACAGATTCCTCCACCACTACGTCCCATAGTTGCAGGAAATAAATGGTTGACTGAAAACTTGTCTATCTATTTAGAATCTAAACTAGGACCCCTAGTAAAAAGTATTCCAACCATACTGAGAGATACCCAGCAATTATTAAATGACTTAACCTGTATTGACCTAGATATAGTATTGACATCACGTTTGCTTTTAGTAGCAATGGATGTCAAGAACCTATTCACGGTTATACCGAATGAACAAGGTACAGAGGCCATCAGGGAAGTAATGTGTAGGAGTACCATCATTGATAAAGACACTCAGTCTCTCATAGGTACTTTTTTAGATTTAGTACTTAATAATAATGTTTTTTCTTTCAATCAGAAATTATACAAACAAGTGTGGGGGGTTGCTATGGGCACCCCCTGCGCTAACTCATATGCAAACTTAGTTATGCACAATTGGGAATATCACTATGTTTTTAACAGTAAATATCAAGAAAATATAGTGCTGTATAGGCGCTTTGTAGATGATATTCTTGTGTTATGGAGAGGTGATAGTGATACCTTACAGGAATTTCGAACATACCTAGAGTCTACTACTGATTACCTGAGATTCACTTTGGAATATTCTAATGAAACAATAATTTTTTTGGATGTGACCATTTCCATTAATTTTGACTCTACTATAACTACTAAGATATACAGGAAGGAATGCTGGAAGAATGCCATCCTCCAATACAGTAGTATGCACCCTAGACATATTTTTGCAAATATAGTCAAAAGTCAATATTTGAGAGTTTGTAGACTCTGTAGTAATGAAGCTCAAAAGAACCAAGAAATATTAAATCTGAGGGACTTATTCTTGATGAGAGGATATCCTACCAATTTAGTAGATGGAATTATCAAGGATACTTTACCATCTATTGAAGATGGGCAGACTCAAAGTAGTTATACTTTTAGAAATAAATTATATATAAGAAAGGAAATAGACAATGTAGAACACAACCCATTGCAACACTCACCTGGATGCTTTGAATTCAGGACACATATTCCTTTTGTTACTAGATATACCAATGACAATCATAATATTATTCAGATCATAAAAAGAAACTGGGACATTCTAGCAGTTAACCATGATATAAAGAGAATCGTAGGTAGCACCCCTAGTTTCTGCTACAAAAATAGCAAAAATCTAAAGAGACACTTGTGCAATGACAGGCATATCAAGGGAAATACATCTAGTAGAATATCCCATCCAGGGACTCTACCTTGCAATAATTGCAATATGTGTAAACATATCACTACAGATACACATTTTTATATACCAGGACTCAACCAGGATTACTACTTTAATGTACAAGCCAATTGTAATACTTTTAATGTTATATACCTGGCTACATGTGATAAATGCCAGGCATATTATGTAGGTCTAACTACGAGGGAATTAAAGAAACATATTTATAATCATACTTATGAAATTAGGAAAGCGATTCTGACCAATGCCTTAGCAAAACATATAAAAGATTACCCAGATCACAGGTTTTATTTTCGTGTAATACAAGTTGTTAGAAGGATGAAAATAGGAGGGGACACTATGGTACATCTAGAGAATATAGAACTTGAATGGATCCTGAGACTAAGAGCGCACATATTTCCAGGGTTAAACAGTACAGTTAGTTTAAAATCTATACTAGCCTCAAGATAGTTTCATTACCATCTGATTATTGAAGCTGCCATATTTGTTCTCCTTTACACCCCCCATCCACCCCCCCCTTTCCTTCATGTCCCTTTCCCTTCTTTTTTCCCGTTCCTCTCTTTCTTTCCCCCCTCCCTTCCTTCCTTTTCCTTCTCTTGGTGTGAACTGATGTAATTATATTGGTTTGATTGTTTCTACAAATGATGAATTTTTTCTACATATGTATGATGAATTTAATAATGACTACACCAATATCAAATCTAAGTTATTAGTTTATGTTTATTTTTATGACTAATAAGATATTACTTTCCATGTATCATATGTTTTTAAACCTCAGTGATTTAAAGTGTTATAATTTACATATATATATTTTTGACTACTTGATTATCATAATACAATATGACATTCATGGTTAGTGTATATATGTTTATATTTTTTATACATACATTTACATTTATATGTTTACTCATATTTATACATATTCTTGACATAATATACACTTGTAGTTGATATTTATACATTTTCATTTTTATATATTTTTATATTTAATGAATTTTTTCATGTCTATTCATATATTAATATTATTTTTAATAATTAGTGAATTGTTGCATAGTTAGACATATGTTGCTGCTAACTGGATATGTTTTTAGTTGATTATTTCTTATAGCTAAAAGCATATAGTTTACCACATTATGTGTCAGATATTGTTTAGCTTGGCTCCTTTGAGTGCTTTGTTATTTCAAGCAAATATGCACTCATCAACATTGTTAATACTGATATAAGTTTATACTTATTTTTTAGAAGTAAGCCATAGTATTATTTTACAGATGCTCCAAACATGCAGTTTTAAATGAAAGTTTTAAGTAAGATCCAAATGAAATGAGCTGATGTTAAATGTATTATTGTTTGATTAATTAATTGAATGAAAGAAAAAGCGGGAAATTAAGGAATGGTTTTTGCTACATAAGCATTTGGTTTTTCATTAGTTATTATAACCTGAAGAAGCATAGTATGCGAAAGCACTTGTTGTTTTTAATAAAATCATCAATTTATATTTCTATATCGTGGTGATCTTTGCTTGGTGTTCCTGGGAGCTTATGAGACATGATATTGTTTTCCGACAGGCCAATGTGAAAATATGAAATTGCAGCTAACTGAACTCTAATTGTAGCGGAAGCGGACCCAGCATGGAAGAGGGGCTGAAAAGGGGTCTATACTTTTAGCCTCTGCCCAGGAAGAAAAACGTTTTAGTTAGTTTTTGCTTTTTTTAGTAAGTTTTTCTAGTCGTAGACTTGTGTGATGATAAAATAATTTCGCACACAGAGGGGGAGATATCTGGAAGCCTGGCTAAAGTTGGAAGTGGAGCAACCAAGCCGTGAGCTAGAGAGAGCATAGGGATTGGTGCAGCCCGCACAATTGATGAATCAGGAGGTCTGGAACTAGGTCCAGAGTCCAAGGCTGCTCAAGAAGATGGCGATGTAGGAACGGGAACCATATTTGTTGAGGCCAGTAAGGAGCAATGAGGATAATTTTGCAGCCCAATACGGTAGCTTTCTGAATTAGCTTTGGGATTAGGGGAAAAGGAGGGAATGTATAAAGAAGTCCCTGAGGCCAATCATGGACTACAGCATCTCTGGGGGAATGCCCAGGAAGTGGAAGGAAAGAAAAGAAATTGCTGCACTTGCTGTTGAAGGGAGTTGCAAAAAGGTTGCAGCAAGGTTGGCCCCATTTGCGGAAGATTTGGTCTGCAACTACCTGGTTCAGAGACCATTCATGAGGCATGAGAATTACTCTGCTCAGCCTGTCTGTTATGATGTTGGACCTCCCAGGGATGTGCGTTGCAATCAGAAACTGGTGGGAAGAGATCGCCCACTGCCAGAGTCTGAGTGCTTCTTGACATATGGGGTAGGACCTGGTTCCACCCTGCTTGTTGATGTACCACACTACAGACATATTGTCCATTTGAATTGCAATGGTCCCGGTAGGAAGAGAGTCCTGAAGAGCCTGCAACGCTAAGAGCACGGCCCTCATCTCCAAGACATTTATGTGCAGATGGTACTCATGAGGTTGCCAGGTGCCTTGGACTGTTCTGCCCTGATAATGCCCCCCCCACCCGATTAAGGAGGCATCCGTAGTCACCACAGCAACTGGAGGGGAGAGTACAAATGGTCTGCTGTGGAGCACTGATGTGGAGACCATCCACCACGCAAGGTGCTTCTTGCATGCTTGTGTGATCATAATCATGTAAGACATGGGAAGCTGCTGGAAGGACGATTGGGTGAAAAGAAGCCACTGGAGAATCCTCATGTGAAAACGAGCTAGAGGGACAAGTATGATCGCTGCTGCCATGAGACCCAGAGTTTGAAGGACAAACCTGGCTTGAATTCTTTTGCATGCTAATAAAATCTTCACATGCTGGCAAATCACTAACATCCTGTCTGTTGGGAGGCTCGCTGACATGTCTTTGGTATTTAAATTTGCGCCTATAAAAGTGATAGATTGACAGGGCGACAATGCAGACTTTTCGAAATTTATTGTGATACCTAGCCTGGAGCAAGTGTCGATAGTGCAGTCTCTGGCTCACAGAAGGTGATGTCTGGTGGTAGCAGTGAGGAGCCAGTCATTGAGATATGGAAACACCTGGAATCCTTGCCGTCTCAGGTGAGCGGTAACTACTGCCATATATTTGGTAAACACCCTGGGGGATGTGGTGAGACCAAAGGGCAGAGCTCTGAACTGATAATGGCTGGCTCCCAGCCAGAAGCAAAGGAATCTTCTGGAGCGTCTGTCCATTTTGATGTGGTAGTATGCATCCTGAAGATCTATAGAGCACATCCAATTGTCCTGACCCAGGAAGGGCAAAATGGACTGTAGCGTGACCATCCGAAACTTCATTCTTTGTACAGATCTGTTCAGTCTGCTGAGATCCAAAATGGGTTTCCAGTCCCCTGTCTTTTTTGGTACCAAAAAGAACCTTGAGTAAATTCTGGATCCTTGTTGGTCTGCTGGGACTTGCTGGATGGCCCTTTTTCTTTGCAGTTTTGATACTTCTTGAACTGCTTGGTCCCTTAGATTGGGTGGAACATCTGGAAGGGACTTGTTTGACCTTAAGGGGGTGCAAACAAAGGGAATTCTGTAGCCTCCGGATATAACGGACTGAACCCATTTGTCTTGTGTTATGTCTTGCCAGGCTCTTGGGTACAGCGATAATCTTCCCCCGACTGCCTCCAGAGGTGGGCAGCCGGGCAACCCTTCAGGGATGCTGGAAGGGCTTCTCAGAGAAAGATTCTCTGCTGCCCTGATTTTGTGGACCCCCCTCTGCCACTAGGGCGGCATCTGTTATTGTTCCCTCCTCTGCCCCTGGATGGGAACTCACCACGTGTGTCCAGCAAGGCTCCCTGGGATTTCTGGAACCACATCTTTCCATTTTTCTGACCCTTGGGATATGGTCTGGAAGGAGTGGAAAAATGGACTCCGATGGCAGAGAGAGTCTTGCCTTTCTGCTCACACCTGGTAAGGGTATCCTTCACTTGTGATCCAAACAGAGAGGAACCATCAAAAGGGGTGTTGGTGAAAGATGCTCTGAAACGTTCCGCAAAGTTACATAGCCACATCCAAACATACCTCCTTAGGGCCACGCCTGTGCCTGCGGCTCTACTCGCACCATCGGCTGCATACAAAATGAGCCTCATGGAGGAGTTTACCACTGAATTAAGAGTCACCAGCTGGGAGGCTGCCTTAGCCCTGGCCCCCTCAGCTGATGGATCTTGGAGAGTATCTCCAAGATTTTTCAGGAGATTCCTCTGAAGATGGGTAAAGTGGCACAGGTAATTCATGAACCTCATGGAAAAGATCGCTGAAGAGAACATCCGCTTCCCATATCTGTCCATCGTCCTGGACTCCTTGTTAGGGGGATGGACAGATGAAGAAGTTTCAGACAACTCCTTCTTTGTGGCTGCCGCTACCACCATGGCATCAACAGGGACACCTTTGGTCAAGAACTGTTTGTTCTGTGGTACAGTAATGAATTTGGCAGGTCTTCTAGGGGTCGGTTCCACTGTGTCTGGAGCCGTCCATGCCTTCCGAGCCACCACAGACATCAGTGGGTCGAAAGGCGGAGACACCCAGGAGGTGGAAGGTCGGGATCCAAACGCGTCCAGGAATACCGACTCATCCTCATAAGGGCTTAGGGCCGTCCAGTTCCCCCTCTGCCTAAGCATCTCAAGGATGTCTAAGAAGGAGACATCTTCAGAGGGGGATCTTGGGGACCCTTCCGACTCCTCGAAATTGGTATCCAATGTGACAGACTCGGGGGAGTCAACATGCTTCCTCTTGCATTTCCTCTTGCAAGGTGGCTCCTCTGAATGATCAGGGGAGGCCTCGGAAGAGGAGGATACACCCAAAGGGGTGCCCTGGAGCACTGGATCCCCACACTTGGGGTCTGGAAGAGGGGCAGAGGCTGACGCAGGAACCCTAGGAGGAGGAGCCGATGGGGTCGATTATGGGACTGACTCGGGTGCCAGTACACTCCTCATCACCTCGAAGGTGTCCCTGCCTGGACACAGAGAGGGCTCCAGTTCTGAAGAAACCAGAACTCCTCCCCGCACCGAGGGGGACAGCTCTGAGGCAGATGTGGGAGCCGAGCTCACCTGTGCCAAAGCCACAAGGGGGAAAGTGGGATTGGACAAGGGTCTGATGCCACTCACCCCCTCAGAGCCGACGAGGGAGTCTCGACACCCAGATCCCTACAGGGACAATACCATGGAAGGGATCAGAGCCGACAACGGAACCGAAGGAGAAGGTATCGGAGCCGACGGTTCCACAACTCGAACCCCAATGAACTCTGGCTCCGAGCTCATAGGATGAGTCAGAGGAGGAATATCTACAGCTGTGGACGGAGCCGACACCTGATGAGGGGGGGCTGGACAACATTTTGGCTAGGGCCTGCAATTTTAACAGCCTACTGACCACTCTTTCCAAGTCATGGTCCGAAAGTCTTGAGGACCGAGAAGAGTGGGATGAGCGATGACTACGCTCCGACTGGAGCAGAGGTGATTTCAGAGCTGATCGTATTGACTCCAGAGAAGGAGACCTGGATCTTTTTCGACTCTCAGACAACTCCAAAGAACATGTTGGAGCCGACTGGGAGGGAGGAACATCGGTTCCAGCTGGAGCCAAGATGGATGGTATGGCTTCACCCAATGACGGCTCCGAACTGGGAACCGAAGGTTTAGGTGACCTGGAAGATTTTATGGGCTGAACCTTCGCCGGTGAATCTTGGGGTTTAAGCAAACCCCTCAGGATCAATTTGTTTTTGCGCTCCTGCAGGACTCTTGGACTGAAAGCATAGCAAATAGAGCAAGAGTCCTGCAAGTGCACAGTGCCCAGACAATAAACACAAGAAGTGTGACCATCTGTCAGAGACATCTTCTGACAGCATGAGTCACACTTCTTGAATCCGGATGGTTTAGGATCCTTGGACATCCTGGAAGAAAACCAAGGACAAGAAACACACACACAGAAAGGTTAAGTACTAACCACCAAAAATTGCAGACTACAGTTACCACAACCAAAAAACTACAAGCAGTACTACAAACACTAGATAACTATCACTAAACACTGACAGTGATATTAAGGAAATTATTATTATTTTTTTTTTAAGTGGGAGATAGAGAGAAAAGGTTATCCTCTAACTAAATGGAAAAACCTTTCTGAGGTAAGGAAAAGGAGAGAAGGGGGGAGGGGAACTCTCTAACTTAAACGAGTTTCTTGGGGAGATGTAATCAGGGTCTACAGAAAACTAACTACAATACAACAGTCTAATCTAACAACTAATTCTACACTAAAAACTAGCAGTTTTGACAAGAAAAATACAACAATAATAAAGTTTTATACGACCTGAGCCAGTAGAACAACCTCGCAGCAGAAGTGGCAAACGAGATCTGGCTATCTAGCACCAGGCATCATGGGATATAGGGGGGCCTCGAGCCAGTAAGCAGCTCTCGAGCTTTTGAAGATGGCCGAGTCGGAGCCGAGGATCGGCTCCGAACCCAACCAGCAAGAATGAAGGCGAGATAGACATCCATGTTCTGACATCCATGCTCCTAACCTTACAACCCGTGCCTAACCACCCATCTCCCTGATATGATTTTATTTGCAAATGTAAAAGATACAAATATACTGCTGTTAAACATTTTTGTATAAAATAAATGTTACAGGTATGCAACAGGGAGACATAAATACTAACCACGATAGTCCAAGTGTCACCCAGCATTCACAACTACACCCACATACCACTCCAAAAATTATTTAATACTAACATATAAATCTAAAATGTATATTTAAAGGCAAAAAAGATGCTTAGAATAGTTAATAAAAGAGTACAAGAATCATACTTTCTAAAAGACTTAATATATAATTTTAGCAGATCATAACATGGAATTAGTTATGCTTACAGGTGCATAAGGTTGGATTGGTATATATTATTATGATTGTACACATTAGTTTAGAACTAACTCCCTATAAATCAATAATACTATATCTTATCACAGACAGTAAGTAGGCAAGTGTAACTATATCTGGCATTCCGAGGGTAATGGCATATCTATAAATATTATTTTAAAATCTATTATTGAAAATCAAAATCACAAACCTAAAATAAACACGCATCTAAAATAAACAGAAAGACCATTTACAGACCCAAACAAAATAATCAGCTGAGCTTTGGATATCATTTGCAGATACTCGAAACTTATAAAGCTTATGGAACACATAACTATACACTTCACCCCTATAAGATACAGATCACTTATTTAGCTGCAGCATTAGATTTTAGACACAATTAAATTAATACTTAGTTTCCATATTAGCAATTTAACTAGTACTACAATATAAAACTAAATACTAATCAATTAATATTTAGCAGGCATTATAATAAACTAGAGACATATATATAACATTCCTTAACTAAATATAGTACACACTGACATAATGCTTTTTAAATTAAATAATAATGTTACTAACATTACCCTGAACGGAATCATTGAATGTTCTTACATTTTCAGCATCACACAGAACCCAAACTGTAAAAATACAGTCCATTTCTTCATAAATACGATGTATTTCGTGATTTTTAGCTTTCCCAGTAATGCTTTGCTTCTTTACTTCTTTTCCCATGCTCTCTGATCTCGTGATATCATCGGCCAATGTTTTCGTTGAAGTCTGGGATATGGAGTGTAGAAACAGCCCAGCAGACAAAAGAAACCCTCATGGAGCTGTTATGTAGGCCTCCTTAGGCCTCAGGAAGCAACACAAGTCCCAGAAAATGGAGTAATTTAAAGCAGAAGAAAATACATTTGAGAAAAAAAAAGATAAAAAATGACAGGAATATTTCCAGAATGTCCAGAGAGTGACAGAAAAACCAACAGGACATTAAATCAGGTATGATTAGCTCAGTTAGCATTCTTTCTTTGTTTACAGATCTGAGAAAGTAAAAAGTGGTTTACTATTGAAATGTCGAACGGCACTACATCAACTGTACTATAGTCGAACATGGAAGTTCGAAAATAGTAATGTCGACGACAAAAAAACAATCTAGGACTGTGTTTTAACATGGGTCGAGGTAGGGGAGATGCTTGTAGTTCTGAATAATACTGAACACCTACCTCGACCCATGTTAAAACCATTCCTAGATTGTTTTTCTGACGTCGACATTACTATTTTCGAACTTCCGTGTTCGACTATAGTACAGTCGACGTAGTGCCGTTCGACATTTTAATAGTAAACCATAAAAAGTACCTTTTCTGTAGGAAGTAATTTCTTCTGTTAGTGTTTCCAGCTTCTGTTAGTGTTTCCAGACCTATCTTCAGAGAGAAGCTGCATTTTTTTTAAAGCAGTACATTTTTCTTTATTTTATTTTAAATAGCTTTGCCATAAGTTTTAAACAATTGGTACTTCCTTGAAAACTTGCATAAATGTTTTCTTTGCCTCCTCCACAGACTGTATAAAGTGCTTTTGGTCTTTATAGTTAAAGGAAAGAGTGGCTGGGTATTTCATTTGGAAACAAATATTTTTTTTTTTATTAGCAAAGCACAGAAAGGGGCTAGAGCTTGTCTCTGTACTTTAATGTTTAATATAATGCATATGTGTATAATGTGTATGTTATTACTTACCGAAAGACCTTTCTTCCATGTTGACTTGAAATCTACTGAAAACTTACTTATCATGGATGTATAACATAGGTTCATAGGTTCATAGGTTTGTACTAAGCTAACTGCCCTTGAGAGCCATTTTAAGCCTAGCCAATTATCCCTTGTGAGACTCAAACATGTATTAAGCATTACTTTCAAAAACGCAAAACTATTTACAAATGCATACATGAAACATAAAGTTTCTGGTTTAGTTAAAAACTCAACAAACCATCCTTCCACCACCTCTCCAACACCAAAAGACACAAATTGCCCATCTCTGCTTAGAATATAGTATAAAAACAAAAAAGAAAAGCATCATGAAAGCAACTAAAGAAATTTGAGATCATGAAATATACATTAAAATGAGAGTGTCCAATATAACTGAAGCTATATGAATATGTCACATATAATAACAGCACCTCTAAGCAGATATGATAGAAATACACATCAGATCAAAGTATGTATAAACATTAGAAGCTGAAGGTTAAGAAGATTGTCAGTATTTCCAAGACTTTTCAAAAAACATCAAATGTTTTAACCATTTTGTCAGTCATCTAACATTTTTCATGTAAGGATCTGTTGAATATATATATATAACTCTTATTACAAAAAAAGCCTCAAAACTCTGTTTAGTTACTAAAGGTTTAGTTAAGTAACATAACTCCGATGTTAATATGCATAATGAGTTTTCTAATGCAACTCCTAGTTCATTTGGTATCATTTAGTTACTAAAAGTGTCATTGAATCTGCAGAATAAAACCATAGGTATTTTCAAAGGAGTTTAACACTTTTATCAGAACTAATTATTTACCATTTAAAGTATCTAAGTGAAGGATAACAAAATTTCAAGAGAAAATTTTAAATACAGCCATTTAACAAGTTCAAAAGGTCAATTGATGTCATCACTGTTGTTTCCTCAAGCTGCAGCTTCATAAACTTGTTAAAAAGTATCTAAATAGGCTCATGCACAGCAGAGGCTGTCTCTAGTGAGGAAAAAAAGCATTTTCAGTGGGAAATCAAATCTTAAAGCTTTTAGAGAAGGCAAAAAAAAAAACACTCAAGCTGCCCTGTTAGTGCATGTAATGAATCTCCACAATGAGAACAGTCACACAGACTACCAGTTTCCTCACAAAACATCAACATCATGAAAAAGTTAACCCTTTCATATAAAAACAGCTATTTAGAAGTAACAACACCTGCCTCAAATCAGAAATCATTATATAACATTTCAATAATTTACCCACCAATTAACCAGACCAGAGGAAAAAAAAAACTAGTGTATATATATATATATATATATATATATATATATATATATATATATATATATATAAACATATTTAGCCACCTATAAAACACCATTAATGTACTGTATTAATGTTTATATGTGTCTAAACAAAGAGTCTAAAACATCTAGTTAGAAACATGTTCTGACCCACTAGAAAAAATGCACTTTGGTATTAGGTCAAATTATACTATTACTGAATAATCAGAAGACATATATCATTTGTAGTTATTTAAAAGGGAAAATTATGTAAAGTACTTATAGTGGGGAAAAGAGAGAAAAGGAACATTAGTAACAAAAAGGAATAGGAAGGAAGAAGAGAGAGACAGAAACGGAGAGAATGTTATTTAAATACTTAGTACTATATGTAATTAGAAGTAGACATAGAAAGGAAAAGAGAAAGTTAATAATAAAAATGATTCCCATTACCTTACAGTATAGAGATTTTCCAGAATCAAATATATTATGATTCATAAAACAAAGCATTTAAAATTAGAAGGAATTTATTCATCTGTTCTTTAGTTTCTTGGTTTTGTTTGCTCCTTCCTTCACTGACCATCCATTTTTTGTTGCCTGTCTCTTCAAACTCTGGGATGACCATTCCATTTCTTCTATGTCCTACAGTATGTTATTCTTTTGGATAAATTCTACTGCTTCTTGTAGGGAATCAAAGATCTTCACTCCTTCTGGTAAGGTGCTTTTTATTCTTGCGGGAAAAGGAATTTGAGCTTTAATGTTGTTTTTTTTTTTTCAAGGACTTAATTAGAGTAACACACTCCTTTCTTCTGGATATGACTGTAGAGGTGTACCCATTGTCAAAACAAATAACTTTTTCATCCATCTTGATAGGGGAATTAGTCCAAACTGATTTCAGCACTAAGTCCTTGTCTTGTGAGGAAAGAAATCTAACTATTATAGACCTGGGGTTAGATGAACTCAGAGACAAATCTGGATTTGCCAAGGATGGATGAGCCCTCTCAATTCCAAAAGAGAGGGATTCAGGCATGTTAAGTGCTGATGAAAACCACTTATTGAGGAACTGAATCATGTTAGCGCCCTCTTCTTTCTCAGGAATTCCATATATTCTTATGTTATTCCTCCTTTATCTACTTTCAAGGTATTCCAGTTTGTCAATCAGCCTAATATTTTGCTTCAGAAGAAATTCATTGTGGTGTTCATTTTCTGTTACTCTAGTATTCAGGTCAGTTACTGTTTCTTCTAAGGCAAGAATATGTTCAGATTGTTTTTTTTACTACTCCATTTAGAAGTTCCAGTTGTTTATTGCATTCTTGTTTGATAATATCCATTTTGTTTTCAAAATTGTCCATTTTTAGTGCCAGTTCTTGGATGTTTGTTATTATAAGATGTAGTTCTTTCTTCACTGCACTCTCCTGGTGTGGGTTCTTCACGTTGCTCATGTTTTTAGTGACAGTTCCTTTCACACTGCACTCTCTGGTGTGGGTCTTTCCACGTTGCTCATGTTTTTAGTGACAGTTCTTGGATGCTTCACTGCACTCTCCTGGTGGGGTTTTCGTTGCTCCATTTTTTAGTGACAGTTCTTGGACTGCACTCTCTTGATGTGGTTTTTTCACGTTGCTCATGTTTTTAGTGACAGTTCTTGGATGTTTGTTATTATAAGATGTAGTTCTTTCTTCACTGCACTCTCCTGGTGTGGGTTCTTCACGTTGCTCATGTTTTTAGTGACAGTTCTTGGATGTTTGTTATTATAAGATGCAGTTCTTGTTTTTAGTGACAGTTCTTGGATGTTTGTTATTATAAGATGTAGTTCTTTCTTCACTGCACTCTCCTGGTGTGGGTTCTTCCAGTTGCTCATGTTGAGATCTCCAGTAGAAAACCTCTTGATAGGAATAATTAAAAAATTCTCAAGACAATGTATTCATTTTTACAAAATAATAAAAAGTCTATGTTAATCTATCTTTTAGTATACTTTTAGTTAGATTTTTCTAAAAAGTAAAGTATATTTCCTGTCAGGATATTAAAATCTAAGCAGAGCTATGGATTTCCGCTGCTATCAGGCTGACATCTGGGCCACGCCCCTCCTCAATATGTTTTTTTTTTTTATTTATATAAAGATATGATTGCCTATGCCATAAGTAATAATTTAATAAAGATGTTTCTTGTTTAAAATAAAAAAAAAGAGTGTCCTTAACTTTGGGCCCGAAAAGGCTGGACACATCAAAAGGGGTATTTAAAAAGGATGTTTTGAAATTCTCTTCAAAATAACAGAGATACATCCAGGTGTGTTGACGTAAAGCAATGTCTGTGCCTGCTGCTTATGATGTGTCATCTGCCAAATAGGATAACAGACACATGGACATATTTGAAATTTATTGTAAAGTTGCCAGCTGTGAATCTACCATTTTGTGGGACTGTTATCATGGCACCAGGCACTTGGGGAGTTTGTTAGCCATGTCCCTCTGAAATGTCATGTGAGCTAGACAGTTCAGGCATGTAAGGAAACACTGCTAAAGTGTAACTTCACTTTTTGTATCTGTCCAAAGCCTGAGACTCTCAGTTTAGGGGTGATGTTAGAGAGACAGAACAGCTTTAATCTGAGAGCTCTTTCTCTGTGGCTGCCACCACCATGATGGTATACACTCCAGGTACCTTGCTTCAGTGAGGTCTGTCTCATGGTGAAACTAAAATCTTGTCAGGCTTGTGGAGTATCGGCTCCACAACATCCACCCCCTTCCATGCCCAATGGGACAGTAGACAGGAAACTTCTTCTGGGGGATTTTGGGGACCTCTCCACTTCACTGAAATTGGTATCTTCTCTGAGAGACTCCTATGGGCAGTCTAAATGCCTCCTTTTACAGGACTACTTCCTGTGCTCTTCCATGGCGGGTCAATCCGGGGAATATTCAGAAGCTGAAGTTGAGACCTAAAGAAGCTGGCTGCCCCTGAGGAACAGGAAGAGGCACTGCAAATGTCAGAGGAAATTAGGACAGATGTGAGTGAGGGTGGGATACCTCTAAGGCCAAAGTTGGTCCAAAAGGAGTTCTTTTAGGATACAAAGATCCCAACAAGAGACCCTTTCTGGATGTGGTCCAGCTTGGCCCAGAAGCCAACACCAATGTTGAGCTGTCAGGCTCTGATGTATCAAGGGGAAGGGATGGATCCGAGTGCTTTGGAGTTGCTCTCAGCCCAGACTTTGGGACCCCTGAATTCTGATGCTATCAGAGTTGAGTGGATAACAGAGACCAATCGAGTCAAAGACAACCACGCTACTAGCTCTGGCAAAGGGATCCCAAGGAAAATGCTTGGGTCAAAAAAATACACCAAATCAGAAGGTCAGATTGAGGAAGGAGAAACCAACTGAAGGGTGGAAGGGCCTGGTCCAGGCACCAGTGCTGTGTGTGTGGGGGGGCTGGATGGAACCCCATCTTTATTTGGTTCCTCAGGAACATCTGCATCATCATGTATTCATCCGTCTTGGATAAACTCTTTGATAACTGTAGGAATCTAAGCGAGGAACCCATTCAGACCAGCCTAGAGGACCTGTGACAGGACCATTCATATAGAAGAACTGGAGATCTGAACCAAGGGTTTGCCTTCTCTGGAGAAAACCTCATTTCCACTGTCAGGTGATGGAATTTGAATTGGCAACAAAGAAAAAATTGACTCTCATGGCTTAGACAACATAAGGCCTGGACCCACAGCCCATGTAGGATCTGGAGACCTTTTCCCTGACTCTTTTTCCTGGATTTCTCTATTTCCTTTTCTCTCTCTCTTTTTACCTTCTCTTTCTGTTTTGATTTGTCTCCTTTAGTCTTCTCTGCTGCTCTCCTGGAAGAGGGAGAAGGCTGATTCTCCCACTTAGGAAGGAAGAAGCTCCTTGAGCACTAATTTGGACTGCCATTCTGAGAGGCCCCTAGGTCCAAAAGAGGAACAAAGGTGGCAATCCTCTTCAAGGTGTGCCATCCCTTGACAACGCATTTAGTGTGTGGGTCTTCAGGGGAAACTTTGAGTCCACAAGTGGAGCACTTTTTTCTATCTGAAGCCTTGGCAGACATGGTATAAGAAGGTTAACAAGCAACAACAAAAAGTTATCAATTAATAACAACTGCACTCAAGAAGGCAAACAGAAGTTAAAGCAGAAAACAAACTCCAAGCTAACTATACCAGAAGAAATGATGACATAAGATAACTGATATCAAATATAAAAATAAGAATTTACTTTTTTATTTTTGAAGGGGAGGACAAGAAAGGTGGTAAAACCTATGCTAACCTTAATTCACAGACTACTATCCAATACAATACAGAAAATGGAAAAGACAAGAGAAAAAACAAGTGCAAAAACTCTAAACTGTTAAGCTAAGGATCAGCTTATCTGCTAAGAAACTAAAATAAAAACAATGTGCTTGGAGACTATGTCTGTCTAAAACAAGCAACAAATGAGATCTGTAAGTGAGGAGGGGGAATTATGCATAGGAAGAGGAGCGTGAGCCTTAGATCCATGAGCCTTAATATTGCCAGCTTCAGATCCAATATAATCAACAATTGAGATGGACAGACAAGATAACATCAGACCTATAAAGAGGGTCTGGCTAATAATACAGTGGTAAATAAGCAAACTTTTTATGACCATCTGAAAAAGTGTAGAAGTAAAAGCAAATCTGGTGTTAGTATCAGAATGGGAGATTGGGGACTTGCATAATGATTAAGGTCTTTACATCACAAACACAGGGTAGAGGATTTGGTTCTCACCTTTGGGAAATTGGCTAGGCTTAAAATCGCCCACAAAAGCAGCTAGCCTAGTACTTACCTATGAACCTATGAGTTTATTTATTTTATTTATTTATTTAACATTTCTTTGCTGGGGAAGTCCAAATGGGCTAGATGCCCATTTTCAGCAGAGGCCTGGGGAGAAAAGCTCCACATAAAAAAAAAAAATCACATCACATAGTAAAACATTACAAAGAATGCTGCAAGTCAGAAAAAAATTTGATACATCGCATAGTAAAACATAAAAAGATATCACATAGTAAAGCATTGCTAAAAATTTTGCAGGTCAGAAGAGATTATATAGAACATAAATTAAGCATTCTATACAACAGAATGACAACTTGCTAATGTTTGTAAATAACATTTAAGAAACTTACAATTAATTAGTGCAAACTTGTATGTACGTAAGAGGTATAAGAGAGGATAGATAAGAGTGTGAGGGAATAGACTGGGAGGTGACAAGTAAGTTAAGCCAAGCTTACAATTAAATGAGTCAAAACATATGAACATAAGAGATACAGTAGAAACAGGAATGAGTGTGGGAAAACATAGTTAGGTGACAAGAAAGTTCAGCCAGGTGTGGAACAAGAGCATAAACAGCTGTCTTTTATTATTTATTTTATTTTATTTTACATTTATTGACTGGGAAAGTCTGACTGGGTACATGTCCATTTTCAACAGAGGCCCAGGGAGAAAAGCTCCAAAGGTAGTTACAAGAATAAGCATAACAAAAAATATACAATTAAAGTTTACAAGCTCAGTAGAGACATTTGAGTTATACAGTCAAAGAACTGAGATATAGCGCACTTAATGAAAACCCATTACATAGTATAAATACACAGGTATTCCAAAAATTTAGTCAGGTTTAGAGCAAGAGCATAGCCAATGTTTATTAATATACTGCTTGAGACTTTTCTTAAATTGTGTTAGGGAGGTCTCTCGAGTGATGTCATCAGGCAGTGAGTTCCAAGTTTTACCAACAGAACTGGCAAACAGAGAGTCACTCGCAATGTTTTTGGATTTAACAGTTTGGACTACCAGTCTGTTAGATGAGCGAAGTGGTCTAAAGTTACATTGGGGGTAGATAATATTTTTAAGAGAAGGAATATTGTCTGGTTGGTTAAGTACTTTGTGAGACATTATTAGTTGGTTGCACTTTAATAGGCTGGACAACTCTAACCAGCCCAGATAGCTTAGGTGCTTACAGTGATGTGTTCTGTAAGGCATACCAGTGGCAAATCTAGCTATGTGGTTATAACAGGTGGAGAGTTTATTAAGATCACATTTGTTTAAGTTGGTAAGTAGAGGGGAGGCATAGAAAAGGGGAGAGAGTAGATGAGAATGGGCTATGGCTATTCTAGCAGGTGGGGTAATAAAATGCTTAATCCTACATAATGTACCGAGTTTTTTGTGAATGATTTTAATAGTTTGGTTGAAAAACTTATCAAATTTGAGACTGTTAACCAAAACTCCAAGAAGTTTTGTGAACACATCGGAAGATATTGAGGTACCATTATTTGATTTTATAGAGAAGGGTAAATCAAAGGATCTTTGGGTGGGAGAGAAAAGTAGGAGCTTAGTTTTGTTTGGATTTAAAATTAGTCGACGCTCAGAAAGCCAGTTTTCGACTATATTAAAGGTATTTTGGGTTAGTGTCTGCAATTCTGGTTGGGAGGTGGCTGAGCAGATTAAAGCAGAGTCATCTGTGTACTGAATGCAATTAGCATTTGGAATGGCCAAATGGAGATCATTGATAAAAATGGAAAACAAAAAGGACCCAGAATAGATCCCTGGGGGACTCCAAGGGTATTGGGAAGGAGGTTGGATAGTTTATTTTGCCATAGGACGGCTTGTTGTCTATTGCAGAGATATGATTGGAATCACTGGACAAAATGATTGTCTAAGGAAATTGCTTTCAGGGTGGAAATAAGTAGTTTGTGGTTAACCATATCAAAAGCCTTGAACCTTAGATGGGTCTTTATTAGGTTTCGGAACTGAGCTGGATTGGCTGTGTTTAGTATGTTCTAAGGGATAGAGTTTCATGCTTTGGGGATGCCATTAAAGCACAGTGAGTCTCCAAAGCTGTTATTGGATTTTGCAACTTTTAATAGTAGCTTTTCAGATGATCTCAGGGTCCTGTTGTTGAGATGTATTTCAACAAGGTTGTGTAGGGGTGGACATTTGTCAGGTAGGTATACTATGGAGTGGGTTAGGGTAGGTTGCTTAAAAGTTAAGAGGTTAGGAATTCTAGCCATTTGAGTTGTTTTAGAGCAAGGCAGTGATGTGTTCTGTGGAGTAGGTTGGTGGCAAATCTGGCTATCTTGTGGTAGCATTTTTCAAGTTTGCTTAAGTCCATTTTCTTAAGGTTTCTGAGTATTGAAGAGACATAGAGTAGATAGTAGGTGGGTCTTGGTGATTGATTGCCTGGTAGAGTTGGTTAAATATGGTCTTAACCTATAAAGAGAACCTAGTTTAATGTGGGCCTTTTTGATTGCTTGTGTTATGTGCTTGTTGAATTTTAACTTATTGTCGATTTTGATGCCTAGTAGCTTGGTTTCTGGGGTGGGTCCTATTATTGTGTGACTAGATGAGATGATTTTAAAGTCTGGGTTGCAATAGCTTGTTTTTTTATAGCTGTTGGGGAAAAGCATTAATGTGATTTTGTTGGGGTTTAGGATGAGCTGATATTTATTTAGGAAAGATTCAATGGCAGTGAAAGATCTTTGGGTAGTTTCTTGTAGCTGTGATATGGTGGGAGCAGCACAGATGATAGTGGTAATCTGTATATTGTATTATGGTAGCAAGGTTAGTTGCCATGTGCAGATTATTAGTGAGAACTGAGAAGAGTAGAGGCCAAAGTATTGAGCCTTGTGGAACACCTACTGTTATGGGAAACAGAGAGGAGATGTCATCTTGCCATTTGACTGCCTGATGGTGATCAGAGAGGTAGTTTTTGAACCATGACAGATATGTTAAGGGATGCTAGCTCTTGTATGAGCTGTTTGTAGGGCACTGTGTCAAATGCCTTTGACATATCTTGAAATATTGAAGGAACCATTTGGCTGTTATTTTTTAGTTGGTTTACAATATTGGTGAAGTTAAGTAAGGCAGTAATGGTACTATGGCCTGACTTGAAATCCATGTTGTGTGCTGGCAGGGAGGTTATTGGTTAATAGGAGTTGCATAAGTTGTGTGTGGACACATTTTTTAGAAAGAGGGGACAGTATGGATATTGGTCTATAGCTGGATAGTTCAAATGAGGAGCCCCCTTTATGGAGAGGAATGATGTGGGAGATTTTTCAAATTTTAGGTATATACCACTCTGCGATGGACCTATTAATCAGTATTGATATTGGGTAACAGATAACGTTGGCACTATTCTGAGGTAGTTGCTTGGTAGTTTGTCAGTGGCAAGAGTTGTGGGTTTTAGTTTGCTCAATAACTTCTTAATTTTACCTGTTTGGATGGGTTAGAGGGAGAGTGTGGTAGGGATGATTTGTGGTAAGCTATATGAGAGTACAGTATTTATGAAAAAGGAGTTAAATTGGGCTGCTATACTTTTGTCTGAGTTTTTGGTGTTTGGTGATAGGGTGGAAGTATGGCCTGGATGGACTAGTTGTTTGACAAAACCCCAGAATTATTGTGGGTTATTATGATGTTTGCATTGCATGTTTGTGTAGTACTGTTTTTTATCGGCTTTGAAGTTTTTGCAAATGTTTCTTAAGTGTCAGTATTAATCAAGGGAGGTTTGTTTTTAACCTGATGTTGATGCCACAGTTTGTCTCTTTGTTTTAGTAGTTGTTTGGTTTCCTTAGTGAGCCATGGACAGTCATTTGTTTTAGGTCTTATGTGTCTGATAGGGCCCAAAGTGTTTAGTATATCTAAATATTTACTGTTGAAGTATTCAGCCGCTGTATCTAGTTGGGGGGTATTTTAATGGGGACCAACTACACTTTTGGAGAAATTGTTTAAAGGTGTCTTTGGGGAAGTTTTTTGTGTTACATGTGTTGTTTTTGTTTATGAGCTATGGTGTCTTAGATAGTTAGTAGGTGGTCATTTAAGCTATCTGGTAGACATCCTGAATGATGGATAAGTGAGGGTTTGTTTGTCAGGGTCTAGTCAAGAACTGATTTTTTGTTGCTGTTTTTGTTGATTCTAGTGGGTGTATGAATCAGTTGGGTGAAGCCATGTAAGTTTATGTAACTGGAGGGGTTTCAGAGGGACAGGTAGCCAATCAGAATTAAAGTCACCTTGTATTGTTGTTTCTTGACTGAATGTAGTCATGGCCCACTAAAGTAGGTTTTCTATAGTAGTGGGGTTGCTATTGTGTGGGATATATACTGCTAGTAAGACTATATGTTTAATGTTATTGATTTTTAGGCATGAGCTTACTAATTCAGTATTATTTAGGTCTGGGGCATCTACTTGTAGTTCCTCAAAGTTGAGACAGTCCTTATATATAAAATGCCACACCATCACCTCGTTTTCTTCTCTTGTCTTGTCTAAGGATGTTGTAACCTTGGGATATGATTTTTGTTGTTGCTTATATGTGGTTTAAACCAGGTTTCAGTAAGGACAGTTATGTCAGGAATGTATAGGGATAGGGTAGTGTGTAATTCATGTATTTTGTTTAACAGACATCTGAGGTTTGTATTAATTAGGAGAACATCAGACATTTTTGTTGATATGTTATCAGGTTGCGGTGGGCTTGATTTTGTTGTTGGAATGGGGTTACTACATATGATGGTTGTATTTTTTGGGTGAGATTTGGGCCAGGTTAAGGTGTATGTCTCCGCATACTAGGAGGTTTGATTTTTTGCGAGGTGTTGGGCAGAAATATTTAGTTTATGATTGTGGGTGTTTTAGTGATGTATATACAGAAGTAGGTGAAGGCATTTGTGTACTTACAAGAACACAAAAGAACCATCCCCCACTCAGCAGACTATTAACACAATCTAGCCAAGTTAAAGACAGGCTTCAGCTAGAAACAATAGCCTACAGCCAGTAGCACTAGAAAAAGCCACAAACAGATAAAGATTTGTAAAGATACAGAATGCTTTTAACTGCAAACTAATCAGTTACTTGTGTAGATTAGTTAATAGCAATAAAATACACTCGAAGACTAAAAAGCAGACGATTAAAGTGCTATATATTAACTGTTAAGAAAAATAATCTGTATAAATAATCGAAAAAACAGGATACATATATATCTCAGCTAACAGCTGTGGTCAACAACTCTTATCCACTCTGCTCCGTGTGTATAGACAGAAACCCTAGCAAAGTTAGGGCTTAAATACCAGACTAACAACTTTTTTTTACAAGAACACAAAAGAACCAGCCCCCACTCAGCAGACTATTAAAACTATCTAGCCAAGTTAAAGAGAGGCTTCAGCTAGAAACAATAGCCTACAGCCAGTAGCACTAAAGAAAGCCACAAACAGATAAAGATTTGTAAAGATACAGAATGCTTTTAATTGCAGACAACTCAGTTACTTGTGCAGATTAGTTAATAACAATAAAATACACGCGAAGACTAAAAAGCAGACAATAAAAGTGCTATATATTAATTGTTAAAAACAATAATCTGTATAAATAATAAAAAAACAGGATACTTATATATCTCAGCTAACAGCTGCGGTCAACAACTCTTATCCACTCTGCTCAGTGTGTATAGACAGAAACCCTATCAAAGTTAAGGCTTAAATACCAGAAGAACAACTTTTTTTTTACAAGAACACAAAAGAACCAGCCACCACTCAGCAGACTATTAACACAATCTAGCCAAGTTAAAGAGAGGCTTCAGCTAGAAACAACAGCCTACAGCCAGTAGCACTAGAGAAAGCCAGAAACAGATAAAGATTTGTAAAGATACAGAATGCTTTTAACTGCAGACAAATCAGTTACTTGTGCAGATTAGTTAATAGCAATAAAATACACTCGAAGACTAAAAAGCAGACAATAAAAGTGCTATATATTAATTGTTAAAAACAAAAATCTGTATAAATAATAAAAAAAAAAACAGGATACTTGTATATCTCAGCTACCAGCTGCGGTCAACAACTCTTATCCACTCTGCTCAGTGTGTACAGACAGAAACTCTATCAAAGTTAGGGCTTAAATACCAAAAGAACAACTTTTTTTTTTTACAAGAACACAAAAGAACCAGCCCCCCACTCAGTAGACTTTTAACACAATCTAGCCAAGTTAGAGAGAGGCTTCAGCTAGAAACAATAGCCTACAGCAAGTAGCACTAGAGAAAGCCACAAACAGAAAAAGATTTGTAAAGATACAGAATGCTTTTAACTGCAGACAAATCAGTTACTTGTGCAGATTACTTAATAGCAATAAAATACACTCGAAGACTAAAAAGCAGACAATAAAACTGATATATATTAATTATTAAAAATAAAAATCTGTATAAATAATAAAAAAAACAGGATACTTGTATATCTCAGCTAACAGTTGCGGTCAACAACTCTTATCCACTCTGCTCAGTGTGTACAGAGAGAAACTCTATCAAAGTTAGGGCTTAAATACCAAAAGAACAACTTTTTTTTTTACAAGAACACAAAAGAACCAGCCCCCCACTCAGCAGACTATTACCACAATCTAGCCACGTTAAAGAGAGACTTCAGCTTGAAACAACAGCCTACAGCCAGTAGCACTAGAGAAAGCCACAAACAGATAAAGATTTGTAAAGATACAGAATGCTTTTAACTGCAGACAAATCAGTTACATATGCAGATTAGTTAATAGCAATAAAATACACTCGAAGACTAAAAAGCAGACAATAAAAGTTCTATATATTAATTGTTAAAAACAATAATCTGTATAAATAATAAAAAAAAATAGGATACTTATATATCTCAGCTAACAGCTGCGGTCAACAACTCTTATCCACTCTGCTCAGTGTGTATAGACAGAAACCCTATGAAAGTTAGGGCTTAAATACCAGACGAACAACTTTTTTTTAGAAGAACACAAAAGAACCATCCCACACTCAGCAGACTATTAACACAATCGAGCCAAGTTAAAGACAGGCATCAGCTAGAAACAATAGCATTCAGCCAGTAGCACTAGAGAAAGCCACAAATAGATAAAGATTTGTAAAGATACAGAATGCTTTTAACTGCAGACGAATCAGTTACTTGTGCAGATTAGTTAATAGCAATAAAATACACTCGAAGACTAAAAAGCAGACAATAAAAGTGCTATATATTAACTGTTAAGAACAATAATCTGAATCAATAATCGAAAAAACAGGATACATATATATCTCAGCTAACAGCTGTGGTCAACAACACTTATCCACTCTGCTCAGTGTGTATAGACAGAAACCCTATCAAAGTTAGGGCTTAAATACCAGAAGAACAACTTTTTTTTACAAGAACACAAAAGTACCAGCCCACACTCAGCAGACTATTAACACAATCTAGCCAAGTTAAAGTGAGGCTTCAGCTAGAAACAATAGCCTACAGCCAGTAGCACTAGAGAAAGCCACAAACAGATAAAGATTTGTAAAGATACATAATGCTTTTAACTGCAGACAAATCAGTTACTTGTGCAGATTACTTAATAGCAATAAAATACACTCGAAGACTAAAAAGCAGACAATAAAACTGATATATATTAATTGTTAAAAAGAAAAATCTGTATAAATAATCGGAAAAAAACCCAGGATACTTGTATATCTCAGCTAACAGCTGCAGTCAACAACTCTTATCCACTCTGCTCAGTGTGTATAGACAGAAACTCTATCAAAGTTAGGGCTTAAATACCAAAAGAACAACTTTTTTTTTTACAAGAACACAAAAGAACCAGCCCCCCACTCAGCAGACTATTACCACAATCTAGCCACGTTAAAGAGAGACTTCAGCTTGAAACAACAGCCTACAGCCAGTAGCACTAGAGAAAGCCACAAACAGATAAAGATTTGTAAAGATACAGAATGCTTTTAACTGCAGACAAATCAGTTACATATGCAGATTAGTTAATAGCAATAAAATACACTCGAAGACTAAAAAGCAGACAATAAAAGTTCTATATATTAATTGTTAAAAACAATAATCTGTATAAATAATAAAAAAAAATAGGATACTTATATATCTCAGCTAACAGCTGCGGTCAACAACTCTTATCCACTCTACTCAGTGTGTGTAGACAGAAACCCTATGAAAGTTAGGGCTTAAATACCAGACGAACAACTTTTTTTTACAAGAACACAAAAGAACCATCCCCCATTCAGCAGACTATTAACACAATCTAGCCAAGTTAAAGACAGGCTTCAGCTAGAAACAATAGCCTACAGCCAGTAGAACTAGAGAAAGCCACAAACAGATAAAGATTTGTAAAGATACAGAATGCTTTTAACTGCAGACGAATCAGTTACTTGTGTAGATTAGTTAATGGCAATAAAATACACTCGAAGACTAAAAAGCAGACAATAAAAGTGCTATATATTAACTGTTAAGAACAATAATCTGTATAAATAATCGAAAAAACAGGATACATATATATCTCAGCTAACAGCTGTGGTCAACAACTCTTATCCACTCGGCTCAGTGTGTATAGACAGAAACTCTACCAAAGTTAGGGCTTAAATACCAGAAGAACAACTATTTTTTTACAAGAACACAAAAGAACCAGCCCCCACTCAGCAGACTATTAACACAATCTAGCCAAGTTAAAGAGAGGCTTCAGCTAGAAACAATAGCCTACAGCCAGTAGCACTAGAGAAAGCCAGAAACAGATAAAGATTTGTAAAGATACAGAATGCTTTTAACTGCAGACAAATCAGTTACTTGTGCAGATTAGTTAATAGCAATAAAATACACTCGAAGACTAAAAAGCAGACAATAAAAGTGCTATATATTAATTGTTAAAAACAATAATCTGTATAAATAATCGAAAAAAACAGGATACTTATATATCTCAGCTAACAGCTGTGGTCAACAACTCCTATCCACTCTGCTCAGTGTGTATAGACAGAAACCCTATCAAAGTTAGGGCTTAAATACCAGAAGAACAACTTTTTTTTAACAAGAACACAAAAGAACCAGCCCCCACTCAGCAGACTATTAACACAATCTAGCCAAGTTAAAGAGAGGCTTCAGCTAGAAACAATAGCCTACAGCCAGTAGCACTAGAGAAAGCCAGATACAGATAAAGATTTGTAAAGATATAGAATGCTTTTAACTGCAGACAAATCAGTTACTTGGGCAGATTAGTTAACAGCAATAAAATACACTCGAAGACTAAAAAGCAGACAATAAAAGTGTTATATATTAATTGTTAAAAACAATAATCTGTATAAATAATCAAAAAAAACAGGATACTTATATATCTCAGCTAACAGCTGTGGTCAACAACTCTTATCCACTCTGCTCAGTGTGTATAGACAGAAACCCTATCAAAGTTAGGGCTTAAATACCAGAAGAACAACTTTTTTTTACAAGAACACAAAAGAACCAGCCCCCACTCAGCAGACTATTAACACAATCTAGCCAAGTTAAAGAGAGGCTTCAGCTAGAAACAATAGCCTACAGCCAGTAGCACTAGAGAAAGCCACAAACAGATAAAGATTTGTAAAGATACAGAATGCTTTTAACTGCAGACAAATCAGTTACTTGTGCAGATTAGTTAATAGCAATAAAATACACTCGAAGACTAAAAAGCAGACAATAAAAGTGATATATATTAATTGTTAAAAGCAATAATCTGTATAAATAATCGAAAAAAACAGGATACTTATATATCTCAGCTAACAGCTGTGGTCAACAACTCTTATCCACTCTGCTCAGTGTGTATAGACAGAAACCCTATCAAAGTTAGGGCTTAAATACCAGAAGAACAACTTTTTTTTACAAGAACACAAAAGAACCAGCCCCACTCAGCAGACTATTAACACAATCTAGCCAAGTTAAAGAGAGGCTTCAGCTAGAAACAATAGCCTACAGCCAGTAGCACTAGAGAAAGCCACAAACAGATAAAGATTTGTAAAGATACAGAATGCTTTTAACTGCAGACAAATCAGTTACTTGTGCAGATTAGTTAATAGCAATAAAATACACTCGAAGACTAAAAAGCAGACAATAAAAGTGCTATATATTAATTGTTAAAAACAATAATCTGTATAAATAATCGAAAAAAACCAGGATACTTATATATCTCAGCTAACAGCTGTGGTCAACAACTCTTATCCACTCTGCTCAGTGTGTATAGACAGAAACCCTATCAAAGTTAGGGCTTAAATACCAGAAGAACAACTTTTTTTTACAAGAACACAAAAGAACCAGCCCCCACTCAGCAGACTATTAACACAATCTAGCCAAGTTAAAGAGGCTTCAGCTAGAAACAATAGCCTACAGCCAGTAGCACTAAAGAAAGCCACAAACAGATAAAGATTTGTAAAGATACAGAATGCTTTTAATTGCAGACAACTCAGTTACTTGTGCAGATTAGTTAATAACAATAAAATACACGCGAAGACTAAAAAGCAGACAATAAAAGTGCTATATATTAATTGTTAAAAACAATAATCTGTATAAATAATAAAAAAACAGGATACTTATATATCTCAGCTAACAGCTGTGGTCAACAACTCTTATCCACTCTGCTCAGTGTGTATAGACAGAAACTCTATCAAAGTTAGGGCTTAAATACCAGAAGAACAACTATTTTTTTTTACAAGAACACAAAAGAACCAGCCCCCACTCAACAGACTATTAACACAATCTAGCCAAGTTAAAGAGAGGCTTCAGCTAGAAACAACAGCCTACAGCCAGTAGCACTAGAGAAAGCCACAAACAGATAAAGATTTGTAAAGATACAGAATGCTTTTAACTGCAGACAAATCAGTTACTTGTGCAGATTAGTTAATAGCAATTAAATACACTCGAAGACTAAAAAGCAGACAATAAAAGTGCTATATATTAATTGTTAAAAACAATAATCTGTATAAATAATCGAAAAAAAACAGGATACTTATATATCTCAGCTAACAGCTGTGGTCAACAACTCTTATCCACTCTGCTCAGTGTGTATAGACAGAAACTCTATCAAAGTTAGGGCTTAAATACCAGAAGAACAACTATTTTTTTTTACAAGAACACAAAAGAACCAGCCCCCACTCAACAGACTATTAACACAATCTAGCCAAGTTAAAGAGAGGCTTCAGCTAGAAACAATAGCCTACAGCCAGTAGCACTAGAGAAAGCCAGAAACAGATAAAGATTTGTAAAGATACAGAATGCTTTTAACTGCAGACAAATCAGTTACTTGTGCAGATTAGTTAATAGCAATTAAATACACTCGAAGACTAAAAAGCATACAATAAAAGTGCTATATATTAATTGTTAAAAACAATAATCTGTATAAATAATCGAAAAAAAAAACAGGATACTTATATATCTCAGCTAACAGCTGTGGTCAACAACTCTTATCCACTCTGCTCAGTGTGTATAGACAGAAACCCTATCAAAGTTAGGGCTTAAATACCAGAAGAACAACTTTTTTTTACAAGAACACAAAAGAACCAGCCCACACTCAGCAGACTATTAACACAATCTAGCCAAGTTAAAGAGAGGCTTCAGCTAGAAACAACAGCCTACAGCCAGTAGCACTAGAGAAAGCCACAAACAGATAAAGATTTGTAAAGATACAGAATGCTTTTAACTGCAGACAAATCAGTTACTTGTGCAGATTAGTTAATAGCAATAAAATACACTCGAAGACTAAAAAGCAGACAATAAAAGTGTTATATATTAATTGTTAAAAACAATAATCTGTATAAATAATCAAAAAAAAAAAAGGATACTTATATATCTCAGCTAACAGCTGTGGTCAACAACTCTTATCCACTCTGCTCAGTGTGTATAGACAGAAACCCTATCAAAGTTAGGGCTTAAATACCAGAAGAACAACTTTTTTTTACAAGAACACAAAAGAACCAGCCCCCACTCAGCGGACTATAAACACAATCTAGCCAAGTTAAAGAGAGGCTTCAGATAGAAACAACAGCCTACAGCCAGCAGCACTAGAGAAAGCCACAAACAGATAAAGATTTGTAAAGATACAGAATGTCTTTAACTGCAGACAAATCAGTTACTTGTGCAGATTAGTTAATAGCAATAAAATACACTCGAAGACTAAAAAGCAGACAATAAAAGTGATATATATTAATTGTTCAAAACAATAATCTGTATAAATAATCAAAACAAAACCAGGATACCTGTATATCTCAGCTAACAGCTGCGGTCAACAACTCTTATCCACTCTGCTCAGAGTGTATAGACAGAAACTCTATCAAAGTTAGGGCTTAAATACCAGAAGAACAACTTTTTTCTTTAAAAGAACACAAAAGAACCAGCCCCCACTCAGCAGACTATTAACACAATCTAGCCATGTTAAAGAGAGGCTTCAGCTAGAAACAACAGCCTACAGCCAGTAGAACTAGAGAAAGCCACAAACATATAATGATTTGTAAAGATACAGAATGTTTTTAACTGCAGACAAATCAGTTACTTCTGCAGATTAGTTAATAGCAATAAAATACACTCGAAAACTAAAAAGCAGACGATAAAAGTGCTATATATTAATTGTTAAAAACAATAATCTGTATAAATAATCGAAAAAAAAACAGGATACTTATATATCTCAGCGAACAGCTGTGGTCAACACCTCTTATGCACTTTGCTCAGTGTGTATAGACAGAAACCCTATCAAAGTTAGGGCTTAAATACCAGAAGAACAACTTTTATTTTTACAAGAACACAAAAGAACCAGCCCCCACACAGCAGACTTTTAACACAATCTAGCCAAGTTAAAGAGAGGCTTCAGCTAGAAACAATAGCCTACAGTCAGTAGCACTAGAGAAGGCCACCAGATAAAGATTTGTAAAGATACAGAATGCTTTTAACTGCAGACAAATTAGTTACTTGTGCAGATTAGTTAATAACAATAAAATACACTCGAAGACTAAAAAGCAGACAATAAAAGTGCTATATATTAATTGTTAAAAACAATAATCTGTATAAATAATCGAAAAAAAACAGGATACTTATATATCTCAGCTAACAGCTGTGGTCAACAACTCTTATCCACTCTGCTCAGTGTGTATAGACAGAAACCCTATCAAAGTTAGGGCTTAAATACCAGAAGAACAACTTTTTTTTTACAAGAACACAAAAGAACCAGCCCCCACTCAGCAGACTATTAACACAATCTAGCCAAGTTAAAGAGAGGCTTCAGCTAGAAACAACAGCCTACAGCCAGTAGCACTAGAGAAAGCCAGAAACAGATAAAGATTTGTAAAGATACAGAATGCTTTTAACTGCAGACAAATCAGTTACTTGTGCAGATTAGTTAATAGAAATAAAATACACTCGAAGACTAAAAAGCAGACAATAAAAGTGCTATATATTAATTGTTAAAAACAATAATCTGTATAAATAATCGAAAAAAAAACAGGATACTTATATATCTCAGCTAACAGCTGTGGTCAACAACTCTTATCCACTCTGCTCAGTGTGTATAGACAGAAACCCTATCAAAGTTAGGGCTTTACTACCAGAAGAACAACTTTTTTTTTACAAGAACACAAAAGAACCAGCCCACACTCAGCAGACTATTAACACAATCTAGCCAAGTTAAAGAGAGGCTTCAGCTAGAAACAATAGCCTACAGCCAGTAGCACTAGAGAAAGCCACAAACAGATAAAGATTTGTAAAGATAGATAATGCTTTTAACTGCAGACAAATCAGTTACTTGTGCAGATTACTTAATAGCAATAAAATACACTCGAAGACTAAAAAGCAGACAATAAAACTGATATATATTAATTGTTAAAAACAATAATCTGTATAAATAATCGAAAAAAAAACAGGATACTTATATATCTCAGCTAACAGCTGTGGTCAACAACTCTTATCCACTCTGCTCAGTGTGTATAGACAGAAACTCTATCAAATTTAGGGCTTAAATACCAAAAGAACAACTTTTTTTTTTTACAAGAACACAAAAGAACCAGCCCCCCACTCAGCAGACTATTACCACAATCTAGCCACGTTAAAGAGAGACTTCAGCTTGAAACAACAGCCTACAGCCAGTAGCACTAGAGAAAGCCACAAACAGATAAAGATTTGTAAAGATACAGAATGCTTTTAACTGCAGACAAATCAGTTACATATGCAGATTAGTTAATAGCAATAAAATACACTTGAAGACTAAAAAGCAGACAATAAAAGTGCTATATATTAATTGTTAAAAACAATAATCTGTATAAATAATAAAAAAAAATAGGATACTTATATATCTCAGCTAACAGCTGCGGTCAACAACTCTTACCCACTATGCTCAGTGTGTATAGACAGAAACCCTATCAAAGTTAGGGCTTAAATACCAGACGAACAACTTTTTTTTAGAAGAACACAAAAGAACCATCCCACACTCAGCAGACTATTAACACAATCTAGCCAAGTTAAAGACAGGCTTCAGCTAGAAACAATAGCTTCAGCCAGTAGCACTAGAGAAAGCCACAAACAGATAAAGATTTGTAAAGATACAGAATGCTTTTAACTGCAGACGAATCAGTTACTTGTGCAGATTAATTAATAGCAATAAAATACACTCGAAGACTAAAAAGCAGACAATAAAAGTGCTATATATTAACTGTTAAGAACAATAATCTGAATCAATAATCGAAAAAACAGGATACATATATATCTCAGCTAACAGCTGTGGTCAACAACACTTATCCACTCTGCTCAGTGTGTATAGACAGAAACCCTATCAAAGTTAGGGCTTAAATACCAGAAGAACAACTTTTTTTTTTACAAGAACACAAAAGAACCAGCCCCCACTCAGCAGACTATTAACACAATCTAGCCAAGTTAAAGAGAGGCTTCAGCTAGAAACAACAGCCTACAGCCAGTAGCACTAGAGAAAGCCACAAACAGATAAAGATTTGTAAAGATACAGAATGTTTTTAACTGCAGACAAATCAGTTACTTCTGCAGATTAGTTAATAGCAATAAAATACACTCGAAAACTAAAAAGCAGACAATAAAAGTGCTATATATTAATTGTTAAAAACAATAATCTGTATAAATAATCGGAAAAAAAACAGGATAATACTA